>NW_013562518.1:0-2605 GCF_000968595.1 Rasamsonia emersonii CBS 393.64
ATGGGTTACTGCAATTATTGTAGTAAATGCAGCTGGATGGGCCTTACCTCCACATATTATTCTTGCGGCAGAGAATCACCAATCTCAATGGTATCAAGCTATCCCAAAGGACTACTGAATCAGTATCAGCAAGAATGGCTGGACAAATAATGAGATAGGCCTTGAATGGCTTCAGAAGACCTTTGAGACCTATAGAGCTTCATACACAGTTGGGAGATATCGACTATTGATTCTAGATGGGCATAGCAGCCATGCTACTGCAGGATTTGATAAATTCTACACAGAGAAGAATATTATTCCTCTTTATATACTATCACATTCTTCTCACCTGCTCCAACTGCTTAATCCTTTGGCCCAGGCAAGACACCAGCTGATATCTACTAACTAGATTAGCAAAAGAAGCAAATTAAACATCACTGAAGTCATCAATCAGTTTCTCCTTCTATAGTGGAACAGGCAGTTGATAAGGTGATTAAAAGTGCAGAAATCACCATGCAGAATACTATCCTATTACAGCAAGAGATTCATCGGCTTCGTATGGAAAATCAACGTCAAAAACAGAAGCGAGAAGCACCTAGATACTTTATTTAAGCAGGTGGAAGCTTGACAGGTGCTGAAGGGCAGCAAAAAGCTCGAGAGCTTGAGCAGCTGCAGGAATCATCTCAACGACCTTGGAGGCCACCAAGATGCAGTAATTGCAATCAAGAAGGCCATAATTGGCTTAAATGCCCTAGTAAATAGTCCCTCCTTATTTATATAGTCAAATATACTGAATTTTGTTGCGCAAAAAAAGCTTCATCTCCAGGCATTGTTAGGCGCTTTCAGCCGTGGTTGGGGTGGCAGCTCGGTGTCCGATTACGTTAAGCTTCTATTATTATTAATACCTATATTACTTTGTACCTCTTATATCCCCTCCCTCCTTTAGAAAACTAAAAGTTAAATATTATTAAAATCTAAAGGTAGTAAAAAAATAACTATCTTAATATTAGGAGCTTTATCCTTCCTTTATTTTTATTATTTATATCTATAATACTAAAAGGCCTAATAGTATCTTCTTTATTTATAGTAAGTATATATTCTATCTCTTTATTAATACCTTTTTCAAGCTCCTATAGAAAATAAGCTTTTATTCTTAAACTATAAATATACCCTTAAAAAGGTATATTATCTAATTCTTTTAGAAGTTATATATTATTAAAAACTTATATAAAAAGACTAAACTAATAAAACTAAAGCTTTATAAAGTAGGATATTTCTAACTTAATATTATATACTAGAATAAGTTAGCCTTTATCTAATAATATCCTTTATGGCTTATAGTACTTATTAAATATTCTTTATTCCTTTTTAAAGCCTCCTAAGTCTATAATATATTTCTTTAATATCTTTATTTTCATATTTAATTTAATCAGCCTATATAGCTAATAATTTAGTAGTAATATATATAGTCTTATAATATCCTCTATATTAATACTTTTAATAAGAAGGATAAGCTTATAATTATATATAATCTTAGTAGGTATTATCCCTATTAAAATATATAGTAATATATTTAGACTATAATAAAGATATATACAAAATACCTTATCTAAAGCTTTCTATTACCTTTAATTAACTTTTTAATACTATAATAAAAGGGTTATAACTATATTCTATATAACTTTATTTACTCTTAGATTATCTAGTATGAATATAGTATACTTAATTTTATAATATTCTAAGAGTACTTAGGTAATATTCTTAGTTTTTACCTTTATTAGTTATAATAACTAGTATATAATTATATTAGTAAATAATATCTTTATAAATAAACTTAGCATTCTTTTATAGTTACTAATATTAATAAATATTTTTTTTAGCTAGCTTAGAAGTTATAATAATAGTGAAATATATCTTTCCTTTAAATAATAGAGCCTTATAAATATTAAGGTAGATCTTTTATAATCTTAATAATTCTTAAGCCTTTTATATATTAGTATCTTACCTAGCTTATTTTTAGCTAATATCCTTAATAAGATTATATTACCTTTTAATCCCTTTACTCTTACTCTAAGATTAATAAGATATTTTTAGTCGATTAATAACTCTATATCAATACCTTAAATAAAAAGACTTTAATTAAATAATTCTTAGTCCTTTATATCTATAGCTATAATATCTTCTATAGCTATTAAGTTAGATTCATAAGCTAATTAATAACCAATAACTATAATAAAGGTAAATAATAAGCTTTAGACTATTATATAAAAGTAAACTATAATATATAAGTAGCTTCCTATAACTTAAATAATAAAGACTAACGTATTTCCCGGCTGTTTCGATCACCCGGTTGCTCCGATCACTAGAATACCTATACAAAATGCGTTCTTTTGTACGCTCATACCACAATGTCTATATTATGTCCTGGCCTTTAATTTTAAAATCAGATTATATATAGGTATAACTACTTGTAAGAGAAATATAAGGTTAATATTATATATATTGCTTTTTAGATACCTATTTTTTAATTTTACATAAAAATTACACTGTATTTTATGTTATTCCAGTAAATAATAGAGTAGACTACTTCTGATTAATGCTGTATGCTGTAAATACTTTATAATTA
>NW_013562517.1:0-2882 GCF_000968595.1 Rasamsonia emersonii CBS 393.64
ATTATTTACTGGAATAATATAAAATACAGTGTAATTTTTATGTAAAATTAAAAAATAGGTATCTAAAAAGCAATATATATAATATTAACCTTATATTTCTCTTACAAGTAGTTATACCTATATATAATCTGATTTTAAAATTAAAGGCCAGGATATAATATAGACATTGTGGTATGAGCGTACAAAAAAACGCATTTTGTATGGGTATTCTAGTGATCGGAGCAACCGGGTGATCGAAACAGCCGGGAAATACGTTATAGCTATATCTTTATATAAATAAAACCTAAAAAAAGATTAGACTTTTTTAATAATTATTAGTTAGGCCTAATTAATTATTATTATTTAAACTTTTCTTAAATTAACCTTAATTCTACTAGTTCTTATAATAAAGCCTAAATATTTAGTCTCTTATATAGAATTTATATTTTCTAATACTAGCTTAAAGGCCTATACCATTAAATTATTATGACTTTTTTTTATATTCTTAATACTTTATCTTGTTATTATTAAAGATAAAAAGGTTATTAATAAAAGTAGTTATAAACTTGTTAAAATAATCTATAAAAATATTATTAATTAATTATTAAAAGGTAACTAGATTATTTATTAATTTAAAAGCTATAACCTTATATTTATAAGTACTATAGTAGGTTTAGAATATAATAAGTTTTTCATTAAGGTATATTTAGACCTAATAGAATCCCTAATAAATATCTAACTATAAAGATATTAGCCTTATTTAAATACTTTATTAATTTCTTAATTAAAAGTAAGGAATAATAGTCTTTTTCTATAAGGATATTTAGCTTATAATAATTTATATAAAATTAAAGTCTTTTATTAGCTTTATAAGCTATAAGGATAGGTAAAAAATAAATTATTAGATAATAAACTTTTTTAAATTATCTTTAATATATTATTTAGCTACTTTTAATTCCTCTATTAACTATTTATATAACAATAAATATCTTAATATATTCTTTTTATCTAACTTAATTAATAATTATAGGACTATAATAATAAAAGTAAAGTATCTAAGGCCTTTTTTAAAAATATATCCTAGTATTTATAATAATAGGCTAGTAGCTATTTTTTAATCTTTTTTTCCCTTTAAGTATTCTAAGCCTCTTTTTTATTTAATTTATCAATCTTATATAAGCTAGTTAGGAAGATTTTATTATCTTTTTTAATATATTAAAAAGAATATTCTATTACTAATAGCTATAATATTAATTTTTGAAAGTATCTTTTTTTAACTATAAATTCTTTAATTATAATAGAGTAGGTAAATTCTTTATATATATTACCCTCTTTATCTTTATTAATATATCTTAATAATCTTAATTATATATATAGGCTAAATATAGTAATATTTTTCCTATTATATCTTCTAGTTTATTAATTAATCTTATTAATTAGTATCTTATTAGTAGTATTCTTTTACTATTTATTTATGCTATAATATAGTTTAAGGAATAGGTTATATTACCTAGTTATAGGCCTAGTCTAAAATAGTTATATCCTTTAGCTATAAAAGTTAATAGTTTTAATAATTAAATAAGATACTAAATTAGGTAAATTATATCTTTTTAAGATATTATTATAGTATCTTAGATTTATAATTAATATTAATAGGTTTACTTAGTATTATTTATTAATTATTAAGGTTAAGATAATTATATAGATAATAAGTATCTTAATTATTATAACCTTAAAACTATATATTTATTAATAACTAATCAATTAAGTATAATAAAGCTTTCTTTTTTTATTTTAATAATTCTTTAAAGTCTAATTATACGAGGCTATATTATTTTTATTTAAAATAGAGACTTTTTAGGCTATTTTATTTTCTAGCTAGCTAATAATATTTCTAAATTCCTTTCTATTTACCTTTTTCAATACCTTTAATTAAGCCTAGTTCTTTTAATAATTATAAGCTAAATACCTAGGTCTTAGATAATAAAAATACTTTCTTTTTTTGTAAGGGTCTATTAAAGCTCTAAGTTTATCCCTAGTTAGCCTTTTTTTATTTTTTTTAAAAAAATATCAGTTATTAGAGTTATAATATAAGAAGGGGTATAACTAGGCTAGTTCTTATTAAAGGTAGTTCTATAGTTTATAAAAAAAATAGTTATATTAAGTATAGTTATAGATAATTTTAAGATAATTTATAGTCTAAGAATAGTAGTTTATATAAAAATTCTTAAAATATATTATTAGCTTTTAAGGCCTTAAATATAATTAGCTTTTAAAGCTTAGGTATAATCTTTTAATAAAGCTTTTCTTTTTAATTATATTAATATTAATTTCTGTTATAAGATAAAGGAACTTAATAAAGAAATTATAGAATTTATTATTAGCTTTTATAAATAATATATAGAACTTATATCTAATATTTATAAATTAATTAGGGTTATAAAAGATTTATTTTAGGTATTTAAATATATTATTTATATCTTAATATTAATTTAGGGCTTTTTATTTTAAATATTTTATAATATTGTTACATGCTGGGCTGACCTAAGTCACTGATACTTAACATCAGTGGTTAGGGAAGGTTCACAGATCTAATCCAGGATCTCATATAGTGATCAACTCAACAACTCTCGCGCTCCCAACACGCCCCCCCAATTTGGGGGTATTCGAACTCGATTTTGACACCAATTTGTTCTACTCATCAAACTTAATAACATACTAGATTTTTATTTCAAATTACCCCTTTGTTGTCAGTTGGGAAGACCCCAAAACCCCCCGTGAGCCGGCAAAGAAAATTTTTGTTTTCCCTCCCGCTACGGGAGCCCAGTCAAACCACCCGTGCAAGGGGTGGAAGCCGCGCCAGTAGACCTTCCAGCCGCACCACGCTACATTGGTCCCTGCAC
>NW_013563138.1:0-1763 GCF_000968595.1 Rasamsonia emersonii CBS 393.64
GCCCTGCTGCAGTCCTAGCAGATACTACCATAGGGTTGCCCCCGGGGGGACCAGGCACGGGCAGTGGATAGGGCTCATAGGGATGATGAATGGGGGCTGGAGGCCTTAGAGGAGGCAGAACGAGAGGGGGAGGGATAATAGGGGAGGGTGGCCTGCAGCAGGCAGGTGACACCCATACAGTGATCACACCAAGGAGGGCATACATAATGCCCAAAAGCCCTGCACGGTAAGGTGGTTTGGGGCGAGGAAAAGGTCTAGAATGGTCAAAGATAAGTTTAAAGACTAGATAGGGGCTGTGGCCCATGATTCGGGGTCTGTCATAGCCGAAAGGCTCGGTATGGACGTTAAACTTGATTAATAATAATAATAATAATAATAGTGAGGGGGTATTACTTTTCTAAGCTCAGCCAGTTTAATATACTTCTAGATAATAGTCCAATAAGAAGGAATAATCCCTAATCCTGCCAGGACATTTATCATCTAATACTTGTCGCGGTGCCAGGCAGAGTCAGAGACGTAGGCGGTGTAGAGAGCGGTGTGGGTTTGTGCTGGCAGAATGTCTCGATATCTCCCCACACCCACCACGCCTCGATAGCTTCTTTCTTCTCCAGCTTCGGATCTTCGTTGGATAGCCGCCAAATGAACTGATTTCACTTGTTTGAGCCGTCACAATACTTGCCTCGCATTGTATATATATAGACCAAGAAGAGTTACAAAGTTGTTATTATACCTTGGTAAAGATTCAAATACTATTATAGTACAGATCATAAAAATAGGGCCATAGTATGGTTTATCAGGTGCAGTCTAACTAATATAATATGGCTCTATAAGTCCTGAAAGTAACTAACATAATTTTGGGGCTACCATCTATATATGCTCTGCTAAAGAGGGTATATCAAGGTCATAGACTAGTATCTTATGGTTAAACTCTCTAAGACCAACTTCAGGCATACTTAAATGTTGTACTTCAGTCTGTAGTTGACCAACAAGAAGAGATCTATCACATAGTACTTTAGAAACATTTATAATCTGCTAGATAACATCTTCTTGCTAGATGGCTTCAGCAAGGCAACTTAACCATATTTTAGAGGACTACCCATACTACTTTTTAGGCTCAGCAGCAACCATATAATATAGAAAATCCTTAATCAACTATCTGTATTTGTTACAAAGGTCCTAAGGACCATTTCAACCCATTCATATACATCTAAGCCACTAATATATATATAGTTATATGTTTTGAACCCAGAATGTGCCATTTTTATAGAGGAGAGGGGTCAGGGTTGGTTATTATTATTATTATTCTTCCATTTTAGAGAGCGTTTTTCAGTCAGAGACTATGCACGCTCTGCCTACCACCTAGGCAGTAGGGCTTAGTAGCTAATATCTATATACAGGTGGGTTATGCTATAGACCAGTCAACAGTGGGAACCTTCTATGAGGGACAGAAATAGGAAATAAGAGATAGGCAGTAGTATAATATGAATAAAAAGTCAAGGAATAGTAGGTATAGGTTGATTTGATAAAGAAAGAGGGGAGAGTCATAGAATAGGGGTGGCTTAGTAAGCATGATTAGGTGATCCTTCTTTAGTTATTAGTTAGCCCCTAGGTGCCATCTCCTAGTAGCTATTTTTGATTCCTTTAGGAATTCAACTAGGCTTCCCTGGCCTTCTTTAGAAAACAGATAGAAAGATTATAATCTTTTCTCTCTACCCTAGACGAATGCCCTATATCTGATGTCTCTATAGGCTGGGCAGTGGAAT
>NW_013563137.1:0-3339 GCF_000968595.1 Rasamsonia emersonii CBS 393.64
TGGTCAATTTCCATGCTGGGAGCCCGGATCATACCAGGTCAAGACGGTCCTGCTCAGTCTCATCATTTGGCATTCTGATCATTAAAATCAGTTCAAAATCCCAAATGCATAGCAGTTTAACAGTGACGATACATGTAGTTCTTCTCCTTTTGGTTGTCAGCAAACTGAAAGTCTAGTTCAGCAGAGAGAGGTAGGTACTTTGCCGTATGCATGGTACCGTCGTCCATTCTCGTACTTATAAGCGAACACACTGGAGGCAATAGAAGTGGTGTCTGACTGAGTTTCCTCGTAGGCACTGTCATCATCCTAAAGTTCCGGAGTGAGAAACCTTCTACGGGTCATGGATGGGGAAAACCCCTACATCAGCAGGAATCCCTGCAGCGGCGTTGACAAACACCTCCTCAGAAGGCTGCGGTGAGATTGGCGACTGTGAAGTCTCCGCCATGTTCCAAATCAAGGAGAATGAGTATGTTGCAGGATAGGGCTGATAGTATAAGATGAACCGCTTGAAGATGGGTGTTAATGACATGGGAAACGAATTCCAGTTGGGAGATAACACATATTTAACCCTTCAATTGTCGACCACCTCAAACTTACTCCAGTTGGGCTAGTTTACGAGTCCGTGCAATGAGAATGCAGTTTCCAGGTCATACCCTTAACCAGCCATAAAATCATTGCTAACGCATTGAAGTGACAACTAGCACGGGC
Organism: Rasamsonia emersonii CBS 393.64; assembly: GCF_000968595.1. Lineage (NCBI taxonomy): Eukaryota > Fungi > Ascomycota > Eurotiomycetes > Eurotiales > Trichocomaceae > Rasamsonia > Rasamsonia emersonii. Next base: position 709 of record NW_013563137.1, read on the forward strand.
GAATTTCCTTTCTCGATTACTGGCAGGTGGGCTGGTATGATGGAGGGCCCAGCCTGGGTGAGACAGGATCTCTTGATAGGGCTGTGTTTGGATTGTCAATGGTGATCGGGGGACCTGACGCATGGCTAGTTGACAGAAGGCGGGAGAGAGATGTACGTAGTAGGGGAATTCTCGATAACACACCCTGACAGAAGACTCTGGAAGGAACGTAGGATCATAAACGACATGCAGGCCAGGATTCAGAGCTACCATGTCCACAAGTTCCTGCTCGCAAATTGGCACAAGTGCAAGAGGGTTAACAAGTCACGGACGTTGACTCTGCATCTATCACTACGGCAGACATTGCCAAGACTCTGTAATGAAGGCTTTACCACATAAAGTTAGACTATAAGCAGATGTGGGGGCTTAAAGACATCAGCAGGGGAATTCAAAGTTCAACTCCTAAACTATTGAAAGATGCAGGAGCCAGTATGAATCATTCGATTTGATCGGCATGACGGAATATGGATCCCGACAGGAAGTCGAATGTCAAATCCACTCTTGCTTCCAACTCCTCTGTCAATTGCCAAACGAAGAGCTATGGAGATGGCAAGCCGGCATTAGTCTTGTTGTCCACCGATTCCAAAGGGTCCCTGTCTCGCAAACTTTGCCGCCACAGGGAACATGGCTTCCTTCAGTGTCTCAGAGTGTGTCAGGAGGATATCTAACACAGCAGGGGATTTTGGCATGCCTTCTGCTGCTCTACCGACTGTCAGATCAAGAGGTTGGGAGATGGCAATGGGTGATGATCAGCTATCTATATCCTCGTCTCCAGAGGCTACCTGCTATGAGACCACCGCCACCAGGAAGCAAGAAGTGTCATGAATTCCTGGATGAGTTGCAGAAGGAGCTGAGGTTAATAAAAACATTCTTTGACGATGATCGGTCCTACCTGATCATGGAGTTGGCGGGAAAGGGGGATCCGCGAGTCGCTGCTCTCAGTCCTCCGAGGACGGCGTCATATGAACAGCTGTTCCTCTTTACCCTCAGTGTAAGATACCACGCACGGACCTATCGGGCAGCATTCCTAGATATGGATGGGGATCGGCTGCATGATAGTGGGTCTCGAGCTCATGGCCATAGTGGCGAATATATCGAGAAATATGGTCTCAGTCCTAGCGCTGATCGGGTAGGGTATGCCCTTCGGATTGGCCGCAAGCAGCAGGCAGTTGAAGAGGGCGTCAGCTTGTCAGGGATGTCGCTTGTAATGACACCAATGTCTCGCAAGCTGCATGCTCTCACGTCCCTGGAGATCGACAAAGCAATATGCCTCCTTGCGGTCTTCAATGAATACGAGCAAATCATGGGACTATCTTGCTACTTATCGCCCGACATGGACTCATACCAGGAAATATTTGATTCTGAAGTTGCCAATTGGCTGGCACAGACTCGATATGATTGACTTATGTGCTAATTCACCAAGCTCCTATCATAATCTGGCAAATTGCATCTTGGTTTGACTATCACCGACGAGCCAACCGCATAAAGGGAAGAACATCATCGTCAGAGACATATCCAGGCAGATTAGGGTCGATAACAGGCTTAGTAATTTGATGTTTGTATCCCCGACAGACAAAAGTATCAGAGACATCCCTGTGACTTTCTGGAAACTCGACCCACAGAGTTGAAAATAATACTAGGACCTGTCCCAGCTCCACACTGAGTGGTACCAGTTTTAGACTACCTTCTTGCCGCCGTCGTTCAAATTCAAGGGGGCTCAGCGTGTGAGACCCTTCGTAGGCCCAGAAGAAGCCTCCTTCGGGACTAAGTCCCTTCCGGAACGGTCGAATAAGTAAAATCGCTTCAGCAAACCCATGGCCTCGTGGACCAACCATGTAAGGACGGGACTTGTATTCGTCATTGGTTTTAACGCTGCGGACCACCCGTCCCACCTCGTGTCTAACACTGTCTTTATCAATGCCGAGGAAGGCTTCGCAGAGATATTCTTTCTGCATATGGTAAATAACCGCAAAAGAAAGGAGGGACAACGTCAAAACATACATTGATATTGAGTTCCGTGAAGGCCACAGTTGCGATTGATAATGGCGACTGGAATGCCCCTTCAAAATGACGGGTGGGTTCCTCCCCAGTCTTTGTCTCATTAATCTGACGTCCAACACTGTCCTCGATAGTCTTTTCCGCGCTCTCAATTGCCTTTGCCGTACCCTGAGAAGGCTCGGGTAGTGTCAAAATAACAAATCCTTGATGGTGCATCTCGTCGAGCCGCTCATCGTGCAGAAGATCCAGATGGAAATTCGATTCATCTGCCATGACGCAATGGGGTAGTCTATTTAGCGTATGCAAAATTTGGTGCAGTTTTGGCACCCCAAAACCTCAAAAAATTGCAACTTTTGTATCGGAAGCCCTCCAAACCACCAAAATACTGATTTTTCTCACCAAATCCCATCGATTTTTTACTGAATTTGTCATATCTGAGGTTTTTCTGACTTTCTAATTAGGAAATTATAGCCTATATTCAAACCGATATCGAGATGTCTGCGAATCGCGCTCCTGCCGCCATACCCTACGACCTTCGCAAGAAGCACATTCCTCGCATCCCATCCCCCAGCCCCCGAACCAGGACTCCCGCTG
>NW_013563136.1:0-29100 GCF_000968595.1 Rasamsonia emersonii CBS 393.64
AGTAGGCCGCTGTCTCGAGAGAGGAGACCCGGGTCAGTTAGACCGTCGCGTGCTCGTGAACGACACAGAGTCAGGAAGACTCCTTGATCCTTCCCTAACCACCATTGTTAAGTATCGACGACTACGGTTGGACCCAGCGCGTAACAACTGGACTTTCCTTCCACGGTCCTTATTGGACTCCTCTGCTTATCTTATCAATGGACCTTCCTAAATCACGTGACCTTGTGTGCCTAATCCTGCCAGTCTTGCGGGGTAACGTTTTATCCTGTGTTGCTGTGTTGGACAGCGCTCTATTCCGTTGGTTCGTAACAGCTAGCTAGGCTGTAATTAATCTATACTACTCTCAAACAAACTCCAAAGATGAATTCTTTAGTCGTAGTATAGGTAGGTTGCTGGTTTTTCAAACCGTCTTGTCATGTTACCATATCTGCAGATACGTTTACAAGCTTGTATTACGATAGCTCTTCTTGATACCAGCGCAGGTGTAGTTGTAGTACAGATACCAACTTTGACTGCTTCCAGGGTTCAATATATATTTTGGCATGTGGCACTGCGACTACAAGATAGAGTGGCTAGCACAAGGGTCTTCGCCTTGCTGTCAACAAATAATTTACCATTTCCTTAACTGTACTTCTATGTCAATTCATAGTGTTCATGGATAACAGAACAGAAAAGTCCTCAGTGACAGTTTAGAGCTCAACTCGATATACTAGGATCGCAGAAGCCGGGTTGAGTATGATGCTTGGGGGAACTGGGGAATGGTTGGAACTGGCCGTAAATGATTCAGTCGACATCAAGTCATTTTCCTGTTAGGTTTATCCAGAATCGGTGTCTCCTCGAGTTCTCTGGACTAGCCGGGACAGCCGTTCTGAGTACCACCGGAGTTCTGCAGCTTTTCAATCTCTCCGGCATGGCAGAGGACCTGCAATATCTCCGGACGTCATACGGGCTCTGGCCTGATTGGACGTCTCAGATATCCTCAAATTCAATTCAATCTATGCGAGCGAGCAACTAGCCGCCTATAATGCGGGGAATCTCTCCATACTTGATTATACCGGCACTGGGTGCACATTCATGAACTGGAGGCAACTGTTGGCAATTGTTCTGCCCTTCTATCTCTCGCTCGACACGCCACCATGCATGCAGTCATTTTTCCGCGCTTTGAGCCTTGAGATATCCTAAGGAAGCTCTGATCCTTATCAGCACTATAATTCTACAGGTGAGATTTATCGAATGAATATAATGGCTGGAACCTTTTAGAAACTCGTAATAGGAAATTATTTTCATTTCATAGAATCTACGTTGAGCTATATAGGTCATAAACTTCCAATCATTTTGATGGCCTGGCAACACATAATCAAGTGCGCATCTCCCAGAGATATATACAGATTCTATTTACACTCCCAAGACCTCCGTCATGATATCGATGCATATAACTCCCACCAGCTAATGGGTATATACAAAGAACGGATTCTTCCTGTCCGCCGTGTCCGCAAAGGCAATCTTGTCCCGCATCTCATTCTTCTCCTCCTCACTCATCCCCGCAAGCGTCTTCTTATTCATCCGATTCAGCCAGTCATTGTACAGCCTCAACGCTACGATCACCAGGCAGGTCGCCGCTAGCGTTGCGACGATGCTGGCCTTGCCCGAGATATACCCCGGAGCCTGGTAGGCCTGGAACGTCTGCGTGCCGAGGATGTTGCCCACACAGAAAGCGACGAGCGTGAGCGCGTTGGCGGTCACCTTCTTGGAGTGGCCGGCGATGTTCGACGCGTTCCAGGCGAGCAGGAGCATGAATGACGCGCCAAAGGTTCCCGAAATGAACGAGGCAGCCAGCAGGCCAGCCTTGTTAGTGGGATGACCGTTCGGATCAAGGCCAATCATAAGTGCGGCACTCAGGATAGTGGGAATAATACATATGAACATGACCAGGCTCCGGTCTCGCCAGCGATCCGATAACCAGCCGGAGAGTAAGACGAATACTGCCCCAATGACACCAGACGGCACGTTCAGGATAAGAGCCTGCTGAGAAGTGTAGCCAAATGTGGTCAGGAGGATATTGGAGAAGTTTGAGATACCACCGTTGGGGATGCTGGTGAGCATCGTAGCGAGGCAGACGAGCCAGATGCGGATGTCCTTGAACGTCTCAAAGACTTGCGACTTCTTCAGACGCGCGTTCTGCGTGCCCGACTGGTTATCCTTCACGCGCAAGATGGCGGCCACCTTTTCGGCGTCGGTGAAACGTTTTGCTCGGACAGGAGAGTCCGGCAGGAAAACGGCAACGAGGAAACCGATGATGACGGTGATGGCTCCTATGACGAGGTAGAAGATGCGCCACGTAGCGAAGCGCGACTTGGAGAAAGAGACACCATAGGCGACGCAGCCGCCGAAGACCTGCGTCAGAGAATTGCAGACATAGAAGTAGGAGACACGACGGCCTTGCTCGGACTTTTTGTACCACATGGCGATGATGAGCACCAGGATAGGGGCGACGCTGCAGCAACGGTCAGCACAAACAATGGATGACAGGCAGAGAGAACACACCAGCTCTCAAAAACACCCAGCAGAGTGCGCACGACGGCCAGACCGGCGAAGCTCGTGCACGCGGCGTGGCAGCAGAGGACGACACCCCAGATCATGATGTTGACGCCGAGGTACAGGCCCAGTCGCGAGATGCGCTGTGCCAGGTATTGCGTCGGGAATTCGGCAGCCAAAAAGCCTGATACCAGCATTGCTGTCAGTTGTTTGCTTCCGCTTCCCCAGCATCTCTCACGACTTACCGACGTAGAACAGCATGCTCACGTCCGAATAGTCCTGTCCCACGAGATGTGTGTCTGTCCGGATGCCCATGACAGCCGTGTATGCCAGCGTCGTTTTGTCCAGGAACTGCAGGAAGTAGACGGCTGCCAGCAGAGGCGCGATGGTAAAGTCGATCTTGCGGATCAACTTCTTCAGCTGCACCGGGTCTTCGAGGATGGCATTGCCCTGCGCAGCGATCTCTGCTGGACGTGGGTGGTTCTCGAGAAAGGCGAGTGCTTCATCGGCGTCCTGGAGGTTGGTGACGTTACCGGCACCCTGCAAGGCGCCAGTGGAGAGGAAACGCGCATCGAGTTTGGCGAAAGGGTTGTTATCAGACGCCGTCTCTGAAACCCGTTTCTCCTCTGCCATGGTGAAGGTGACTGCCAGGATTCAACACAGTACGCGGGCAAAAAGATTGAGGCAGCAGGTGTCCGCCACGACGGGTCGAGACAGCTCTTATAGCCACGATCTCGAAAATCGATCGGCTGCAGGGTATCTCGCATGGCTTCGTGCACGGGCAGCCTACTCAGACGATGGCTTGCTTCCATGATTGCTGGGATTATCTTCGAGTGCGGGGAGAGGCTTATCGACGAGCCGCATGATGACCTTCCCTTCTGAGCAGGGGGTCTATCCAGTGCTTGACCATATCGGGCAGCTCGATCACAATTCCAAACACGCGTAGAGCACTCCGGCCTCGATTCTAGATTGCCCTTGAGCAGTGACGGATTTCCGTCCGTTATCTTGATTCTTGGCACCCCCAATTTTGGCCGCCAAACCCCGCAGGCATAGACGGGACGCTCGCTTTCGCGTTAAGCGATAAGGAGCTTGGGCCTCTGGCTAAATCAAGTCCGATAGGGATTCAGCGCGCATTGGTAGAATGGCCTGCAGATGGTCTGCAACAGCGGCGATTCAGTTCGGACAATTGCCGATGAATCTGGGGTGCGCAGATAAGCCTCGGAAAATATCAACGGATATTACTTGATCTTTTCCAGTGGAACAAATGATGTGACTGCTTGTAGATTTCTTCTGTTTTCTTTAAATAAACATAGATAGAACGGCTTGCCTCCCATATACCAGTTAATATTAATTGAATACTCTTCTCGTTCCTCTTCTTTTTTTTCTTCTTGAAAAGTGTGAAGATAAATGACATGCGAGTTTCATTCCTTGATTAAGAGGTGTAGGTTGAATTCACGCGACGAAAAACGATGAGAAGCTCAATAGTTACAGAGAAACCGATCTTTGAAATTATAAATAGAAAAAAAATCGCGGTTATTATCAATGCTCCCTGGAACAAGAAATCATCGGAATTTCGAAGAGCAGCGTTACTTTATTGCTCTATGAATTTTGGTTGCAAGTAAAGTAAATCAGAATATTACTTGCTTTAGATCTAAGATATATTGTCTTTCAATATTTGTATATTCACTGATGCTATGACTCAGATTCGCGATGTCATCGGGAAATTCGGATATCATACTAGCGGGGCATGCGATAAGAAGCAAATTTAGTCATTGATAATGCTTGCTCGGTTGATTCCCGTGGAAACGTTGTTTTAAGCATAGTCAACGGCAAAACCGATAATTATTACGGCGATTAACTAATATAAATAAATATCCTTATCTGCGTGTTCCTGTGCAGGGCCGTCACTCTTCGCATCGCCCTTCGCCGGCGGCCCACCAACTGCCACGAGAACAGACATTGAGAAAGGGACAATAAATGCTGAAGTAACTATATTGATGTAGGTCAGAACAGATTTGGTCCTATCGTTCAAAAACGAAAATAGAGAAATTACGGACCAGTAACCATGCTTTATGCCCATGCCACAATCATCACCGTGGATGCTGCCAGGAACATCATCCTCGACGGTGCAATCCTCGTTCGAGACACCGTGATCGCGGACATTGATAAGGCAGACGTCCTCCTAGCCAAGTACCCCGGCGAGGAAGTTACCAACCTCGAAGGTCGCATCATCATACCGGGTTTGATCAGCACGCACATGCATGTTGCGCAAACGCTTCTAAGAGGTAATTAGTGATAGGGTCATCGCTCTTCTGCTGTGATTTAAGATCGATCCTTTAACTGCGAACCAGGTACTGCCGATGATCTGGAGCTGGTCTCCTGGCTATGCGAGAGGATATGGGTTCTCCAGGGCAACTTCACGGCCGAAGACGGCTACGCAGCAGCCCGTCTCAGTATCGCGGAGATGCTAAAATCAGGGACGACGTGTTTCCTAGAAAGCATGGTCAGGCCTCTCACCTCCTCGACATACCTTCGCTGACCCGTAAAGCGTGAAGTTCGCCGATCGCTACGGCTTCGACGGGCTTTGCAAAGCAGTTGAAGAGAGCGGTATCAGGGGCTGCCTGGGGAAGATCGTTATGGACATCGGGACATACGCAAAAGATCCGAAATGGGCAATGCACCCTGGTCTAGTCGAAGATCGCGAAACGTCTCTTCTCGGTGCGGTACAAATGTGGGAGAAATGGAATCGAGCTGCGAATGACAGAATCCGAGTTTGGTTCGGTGCGAGAACTCCTGGCGGGTGCGTCTCTCGAGTCATCTTCTCACGCAAAACGAATTGATTCTGATAGATGAATAAATAATGCAGCGTCTCGGATGCGCTATATTGTGAAATGACGTCCATCTCCCGGGAGAAGGGTATCCCGATAACAATGCATTGCGCCGAAATTGCCGCTGATAGGGCGTTTTTCAACTCCCAGTCGCACACGCCCATGTCATACTGCTCGTCGGTGGGACTTTTAGGCCCGTCTACAGTGCTCGTTCACATGGTGCATTTAGACGACTCGGATATCGAACTGCTCGCTCAGACAAAGACGCATGTGGCACACTGCCCGACGTCGAATGCGAAACTGGCTTCGGGGATCTGTCGTGTTCCTGATCTGCTCAAAGCCCAGGTCAACATCGGGCTGGGGACGGATGGGGCCCCATGCAACAACACCTGCGACCTGCTGCAGGAAATGAAACTGGCTGCGATCATCCACAAGGCAACCAGCAACGACCCAACCGTTGTTCCCGCCGAAACCGTCTTAGAAATGGCAACGATCAACGGAGCCAAGGCCCTCGGGCTGGATGAATCGATCGGGAGCCTGGAAGTCGGCAAAAAGGCGGACTTTGTCGTCACTGATATGCGCAAAGTGCACCTGCAGCCGGTCTTTTCGCCTGTCAGTGCCGTCGTCTATACTGCTACCGGGCGTGATGTGGAGATGGTCGTCATCGACGGGAAAGTCGTTGTTGCTGACGGGTCGCTGACAACGATGGACGAGCAAGAAATCTTGAAAGAAGCGGAATGGAGAGCCAGAGATGTTGTAAGGAGAGCCGGTCTCAGCGAGAAGGTGAAGCCAAGATGGCCTGTTAAATAGGGAAGCTATCTGCACTGGTGCTTGGATAGATGTGTGATGCTCTAAACAATGGACTTCTGTATGTGTGATTTAATCAAGGCGCGACCTGGTATAGTAATTTTAGTATATTCCACTATATTCGAGATTAGTTCATTTTAAATGCTTACTTTAAGAACATACACTCATATTGTCCACATCTTTTATCAGATCAAACTTCGCATTCTGTCACTCACGTATTTGTTCATTTATTATGGTCTATCCGTGAATTAAATTTTCCAGAGACCTGTACGCGACCTCCTAAAATCTTCGCCTCTTAGCCTAACCACATCTTTACTAAATCGAAAAACAAATCATGCAGAAGCTTGAGCCGATGTCCTACCGTAATGCGCATGGTTTGGTAATCATCTCTCCATGGTTACTCGCATTGGCGTATGCAGGGTTCCCTCGATTGACCTGCCCATATGAGAGCATATGCATGCTTATTTACGTAGGTATAGCGGAGATATTACGACCCCCCTGCCCGAAGTCCGGCGAATAAGAGTAAGGAAAATGTTAATCCGTGCCCAAATAAGAGTTTTCCGCAGATGCAAATAAAAATTCCATGCACGCTAGAGTCCTTGCCGTGCCCTATCGCCAGGATACCCGGCCAACGCGACTTCTCACTCCATCTATTCGGCGAAATAACTATGATTTCATAGTGCTGCCGCTGCACTGGATTATTGGACAAAAGTGACAAGGATGTCAGACAATCACAGTGGGAGATTTTGATGGAGTGTGTCAAGCAGGCAGATCATACACCTCCTGCCCACATGGACAGGGTAGATTGGTGGTGCTGATCCTGGACAGTACATTGGTCAAGTATCCCTCAATCGATTATTTTAACTCTACGGCCACGTCAGCACTAGACTTGTTGTTTCCCCTCATCTTGAATAATAAGAATGTATCTGCATCGTTCTTTTTTTTCTGGTTTTCTCTTCTTGTCTTTGTCTCTCGGGTTGTACAGTACTTGACGCGAAGCTACTCCACTTGTCGACGCCATGGCTTTGATTTCCGCCCTTAATATCATCCTAGTCATTGTGGGACTATATTCCTTGAAAGCATCTCTCGACTTCCTGAAGGGAAAACGTGCACCGCTGCCACCAGGCCCAACACCGAAGCCGATCATTGGAAACCTGACTGATCTGCCACCACCTGGCGAGCAGGAATGGCGGCATTGGCTCAAGCACAAAGACCTTTACGGTTTGTACGATTGATAGGTTTTTTGTAATTATGAGCCCAGCTCTAACGATCCATATCCTTTGACAGGTCCCATCAGTTCCGTGACCGCCCTGCGACAGACATATATTATCCTCAATGACGTCCGTCTGGCGTTTGAGCTCCTTGAGAAGCGGTCTGCTATACACTCTTCGCGACCGAGGCTGGTCTTCGGAAATGAAATGTAAGCAATCGCCGACATTTTTCCCATGGAGTTGATCAACGACCAGAAAGCATGCTGATGGCCCTTTCTTTGCAGGGTAGGATGGAGAAACTTCCTTTCGAGCGTGGAATACTCGAGTCGATTCCGCGCCTATCGCAAGCTTATGGGCCGACTGCTTGGCTCCAAAGACTCAGTTTCGCGGTTTTATCCTCTTCAGGAGGTCGAGGTGCGGCGCTTTCTCTGGCGGGTGCTGCAGAAACCAGATGACTTGGTTCAACATCTCCGAACGTTAGTATTCTTTATCTTTTTTAGAGGCCCAGGATAGAAGTGATAATGTCTCTGCATTTAGCGAAGCTGGTGCGGTCATCCTGAAGATCGCCTATGGCTATACGATCGAACCGCACAAGAAGGATCCTTTCGTGGACCTGGCCGACAAGACGCTGCTTGTGTTCGTTGCCGCGACCACTCCTACGGCCTGGCTGGTGGATATCATGCCTTTTCGTGCGTTCTCCCCGTCCGTATTCAGAATATGGAAAGCTGATGGCAACAGTGAGATATCTTCCTGATTGGTTTCCAGGCACAGAATTCAAGCGCACCGCCCGGCTTTGGCGGAAAACGGTGACCGATCTAGTGGAAAGGCCGTATGCGTTTGTCAAACAGCAGATGGCGCAGGGCAAATATGAGCCATCGTTTGTGTCGCAGTTGCTGGATAAAGGTGATTTGGACCCCGAGGAAGAATTCGCCGTCAAATACTCGGCGGCGTCTTTGTACGGCGGCGGTGCAGATACCGTATGTTCATATGATTCTAAGAATGTTGTCTGATATGGATGCTGATCTGACAGACTGTCTCATCCATGGAATGCTTCTTCCTGGCGATGACTCTATTTCCAGATGTCCAGCGCAAAGCGCAAGAAGAGATTGACCGGGTTGTGGGCTCTGGGCGACTTCCGGGGTTCCAGGACCGCGAGAACCTGCCTTATATCGATGCAATTGTGAAAGAAGTCCTGCGCTGGCACCCTGTTGCGCCGATGAGCCTGGCCCATGTGACCACCGAAGACGATATCTGCGAGGGCTATCTCATCCCAAAGGGAGCCTTGCTGCTGCCGAACATTTGGTTTGTTTCAGCTCGAACTCATCATTTGCATTGCTTTACTCTAACTCCTCTCCAGGGCTTTCACCCATGACCCAAAAGTATACCACGATCCTATGACCTTCAAGCCAGAACGCTTCTTATCCCAGGACGGTCACATTCCCGAGCTCGATCCACATACACTGTCGTTCGGCTTTGGACGACGCATCTGTCCCGGCCGCGTGCTCGCAGATTCGGCGCTTTATCTCAGCATTGCTCAGTCTCTCGCCGTGTTCAACATTCAGAAGGTAGTCGAGGACGGCCACGAAGTCGACCCGGTGGTGGAGTTTCTTCCGGGAGTTATCAGTCACCCGGTTCCATTCAAAACGTCAGTCGAGCCGCGGAGTCCACAGCATGAAGCTCTCATCCTCTCGATTGAGCAGGACCATCCCTGGGAGGAGAGTGACGCTAAAGTGCTCGAGAGTATAACCTACTGATTTGTTTATTGATTGTTTAGTTAAGAGATGTTAGGATTGAAAGCATTTTCATTGGTTAGTTACAACCTAAGGAATGGAGAGATGGACCTTGCGAGTTTCTACCTGATGTTGAAATGAATTAAATAGTAACACTTTCTGCTTCTTTAATGACTAGATCAGATACACGGCCTTCTCCTGCATTCCTTGCGTCAAACAAACTGGGGCACAAAACAAACCTAGGTTATCTAGTGAACCCCTAGTAGGAATGATAGCTGCCACGTTGACACCTTGTCTAGCCTGTTGTACCTTTGCGACAGCAGCAGCTGGCTGATTCACCGACACGAGAACCTTCACACGGATTCGTGTACAATTGTCGGAATTCCAAATCCAACATCTCGACGATTAACACAACCTCTGATACCAGTATTGGTCTTTAATCGACTGCAACTGTGTTTCCAAAACCAAGTAGACATTCGCTGCTTGTCATAACGATTTTGGACATTCTTAACGTTATATCCTGGGAGCGAGGAAACGATTCCGTATGCAGCCATGGAGGGCACGATCAAATATCTCTTTTATACCAGGACTCTATATATTTATCGTCATTAATTACATCTAATCTCTACTCATGATTATTTACTAATTAGGAAATCTAGCTCTAACAGACCAAGGAGCACACGCGACAACATTAAGAATCTCTCACTGAAACCAATAAAGAGAAATGTCTGGGGCGTCAGTGACGACAACGAAAGAGTCTCTGTTTCCACGTCTTCTTCCTCTGCCTTGATCTCAGGAATTCTTCCGCGTGATTCTTCAAGTGTTGGGTCAGGGACTCATAACATGGCCGTTTCTCAGGACAGCCCGAAACAGGACAGAACAGAAACGAGGTGGAATCTTCGACTTCTGGAAATTGATTCCCCTTCTGGTCGAAAGCTTCAGCTTGGTCGCCCACCTGTACAACCGTGTTCTGCGAGACGACGGATTCCTGACTGTCAGGAAGCCGTCGGAATAGAATGATCGGCGGTTCTGGTGACAGTAAGGCCTGTTTCTGTGAGTGCTCAGATACAATAGAGGTAAACTTTTGCGTCCCGATTTGAAGGTACTGCATTTCCCGAGGGCCTTTCGTGGGGTTCCTCCCTTTTGATGACAGCAGTAAGATATTTGATTCTGACGAATCTGGAGGGGAGAGCTTCTCAGCGCCCCATGAACAGAATTGTATCTTTATACCCTGGTCCACGGCACTATGCTTCGGACTGAAATCATCTCCCACAGACACCGGAAGAACATCATTGATGCCAAAGTCAGAGTAGCGTGCCAGTGTGCATGATCGTCCAAGTACAGAAGACAGGAACTTTGAAATGTCCTCAGACACATATCTTCTGGCAATCCTTCGAGTCGACTTTGTCGTCGTCTCCAGCGAGCCAACGACCCAGTCGCCTGTAGGTGAGTCCCACAGATTAATGTCCAGACGATTTGTTGTCTGAGGCCATGAAATTCGAAGAATCCCTTCCTTGAGACGTAATTCAGGGTGCAATCGTGTTGTGAGCGTCGGATCCGTAATCACTTTTCCCTGCACATCGTCTAATACACACCACTCCCCATCAAATGCGAGACGTCTCTCTTCGACTTCCCAATCCTGATCCCAGGGCACATCCCAGCCTGGACCGTGTCTGATAGGGTATATTCGCAGTCTCTGCACCGTCCATGAATCATGTTCGCGTTGGGACGTGGTCGAACAGGAATAGTTTTCCTTGGTGTCTGCATCGACAAAGAATTTCCGAACAAAAGAGACAAACGTCTCGACGTCAGCTCTGTTCGACATGGCTCCCAGACTTGCCCGGATGACTCCAGTGGGCTTTCCAGCGCGGATCTTGAACGGATGGCCACAGCGAAAGCCCTCGAAGAAGTTCCTGCGCATCTCCCACGGTTGCAACTGCAGGTTCTCCGCGATCCCGCCGGGGTTGCACACTCCACCAGTGCGGATCTGAATGTTGCATGCGTTTGCGAGGGCTTCAAAATGTTCCACCGGAATCCATGCGCCGTTTCCGCGGCGTATATTGAACGCCACTGTCGGTCCTTGAGTTGCACTATCGCCGTAAGTGCTGCCGATTCCCTTGTAGATGTGGCACACCGAACGGCCATTTGCATGCCGGAGCTGTGACAAGCCTGCGTATAATTCCTGCGACAGCAATGTAACGTGCATTGATATCATTGCCATCGAGGAGAACAGAGACTCATGCACACTAATGGCGGAGTCGAGCGTGGTCAAGCTGTGGAACGGCACTGTCCCGTCCTCCAGAACGTCATGCAGGCTTTCCGTCTTTCGTGCATGCCATCTGCCGTACGCGATGACCATGTCCACCGTGCCTCCGCCAAAGTATCGTCTCGAGAGCAAGATGTCGCCCGATTCCTTGCGTACGATCAACGCACCAAGGTCCGGCAAACCGAAGATCTTGTAGAAACTGAGTGCCGTGAAATCCGGCGCCGTCTCCACATCCGACAGATCAAGCTGCGCTGTTGATACAAAAGCGGCCGCATCCAAGAGTGTGAATATCTTTTGTCCGGTCTCTTTAACGAGTTGGCGAACTCGGAGCGGCCAGTCGTTTTGTAGACGACGTCCGTTGAGGTTTGACTGGGCTGGATATGCCAGGAGTCGAACAGTCTTGTCTGCAGCCAGCGACGAGGGCCTTTCGTCATCTCCAACCAAATCCATCGTTGTCCCTTTAAGCCACTTCTCCACTTCATTATCAGAGCGAAAGCAATGATAGCCAGAGCGTGCTAGTTCCCTGAGACCGACCAAACTTGTATGCGAATCGGAGTGATACCCGTACCAGAACCCGCCGGCCGAAGCATAGTCTTGGAAGCTATATCCAACCAGCTTTATGGCAGCAGTAGCATTGGCGACGACGATGACATCGAAGTGGGCGGGATCGGCGCGAAAGAAATCCAACACTCGCCGTCGAACACGCTCGACCTTTTCTGTTGCACGAAGTGAAGATGCTGAATTCGAGTGCGGATTCCCGTACAGCGACGCTTTCAGATCTGCAGCAGCCCTGTCGACCAACGACCTGGCGTACGGAGTCGTACCCGCGTAGTCGAGATAGCATGTCTCTAGAAAAAGATGGTGAGTTTCCGCTGTTGACAGACAGACCAAATTCTCCATACCATTTAGAGCGGGATACTCCTTCTTCCTGATTTTATCGACGTCGTACATCTTCGAATCCATGGTCCTTGTATCCATGTACTGCAACCGACAGACGCGGGTGAATGAAATGAAAGGCTGAAGGCCGCGTTCTTAACTGAGAGCTCTGATGTTCTGAGGCAGATATTTTGCCCAGGAGTTCCTTCTGACTCCGAGATGACTTAATCGCTGACGTGAAGGCTACACAGGGGAAGGGATGGTTGCATTGATGGAAGCCGCGTTGGTGGCAGCGCTGGAAGTCAGCCCTTCAGCCGAGGACAATGCCACCACCTATCGAAGATCAGCCAGCACGTTTGGATTGTTAAGCAAGAAACGATCGCTCTCAGCTTTACCATGTTTCTCACAGTACCCCGGCTGTACCATGCATGAGTTCTGTTTCTCTTTGCTGCCAACTCATCGAGCAGATTGCATCGACTGCAGGGTTCCATCGCAGCTGCCAAATCTTGAGAATTCGAATCTTGACTTCTTTTTTTGCAGTCTCAACTGAATCAGCGAATCAAGGACTTCAATCTCTGTACGACGATGCATGTTTGAGTTTATGCCAGATCAGAGCTGCAGCCAGCCGAGTCTGGCATTCATTATATGCGGTCCGTCGATCGATTCGTCGATAGGTATTTACTCCAGGTGTTGCATTTCGGTTAATAAATATCGCTCCTAGACGCGTAGGTAGCTGAATTAACAGGAATATCATGCGGCTGAGCGATATATTTTGGCTAAATACGTGCTGCAGAATAAATATCTGCAACCATTTGTCAACCTGCCATTCTCGGCCTAGCGCTTAGGGAAGATCAGTAAGCTGTCTGCTCTGTTTCACTTTTCCACGTAATTGTTTTTTCTTCCTTTCATCAGCTGAGACAGAATAAGTACAAGAAGAAAAGAATACATCGGTCTTCGCGTGCCATATGAAAAATATCTGCAATATTGTGAGTATGTAATGTACGTACCTAATCCTTCAGCCCCGCGTTACCCCGCTTCGCAATCGTGCGCTTACCTTGCAGGTATATGGGAAACCAAAGCAATCAATTCTGATAATTCGCTTCTACTGTTATCTTCTACATACTTATATAATATTTATTACTGTTGGAAATGTAATTCAGGATGGAAATTTCTCTATTGGCACGATCTAATTAATGCTCAGGAAGTAGCCACAGAATGAGTAGTTGACCCTGAAACCAAAAGTCATGTGGAATGATTATTGTTATGACGATGGGATCTATCGAGAGCTTGACTAGCCATCGCAACACAGGCACGTTGAGAGTAAGCAATAGGAAAGTCAACAAAACGACCTGTCAAGGAGGTTGACAGCTCATTCTGGGAGACCAAGAATCGCGGGCTCGCCAGTTGGCTTGCCGTCACTATCTCGCGGTGTGGTGCGAGATTCGATTGAATGGATGATATCTCGCATGACGTTGCCAGACCGGACTGGACGTATGTACATGGTCTGATCGCCAGGAGGACCGCAGAGACCAGACATCTCCCCGTAGAGAAGGCCGCATATTTTCCCGTGCCTGTCGATAATGAAAGAGCCGGAATCACCGGCGGCACAAAAGGAGGACTGCGTATGGCCTGGCTGCTCAGTCGATTTGTCTACAATTACATACTCTTCCGTTCGATCGCTTTTGCCCCAATTGCAAAAAGCCAGGGTGCCGTTGCAAATGCCGGCTGTGAGGTCCGTTGCTCTACCTACCTTTATATAGTAAGTTCCTTTTCTAGCTCACCAAATTCATCTAGCACCGTCCCTTCAGGAGCGATGCCAGGAGGATGACCGTACCTTAACGGTAGCATGGTTGGAAAATTGCTGGCGTCTTGTTTGACCCGAATACTTTGTCCGAGGTGGCTTCTATGAAAGCCCAGTCGATGATACGGTTTGTCACAAGTGATTTTCCTGATGAAACTAAAACTTTGCCAAGGTTGACAGGCATTGATTGGAGAATCTGGCGTTTTTCTTTCCACTCGACGATTTGGTTCTCGAAACTTTCAATTGTGTTTTTAAGTCGCACAGAAGGTCTCGCCCCAGCAACTCTACGTTCTTCTTGCTCTGCTCGTATCCTCTCCAGATCCTCTTCTACAGATCGAATAGAGTTGTTGGCGTCTTGCAACGTTGCTTTCACGTCTTTATCAGCCAAGTACAGCACGTCGACTTGTGTTTCGTCAGGCCTCAGAATTGAGGACCCAAGGCGATCAGCCTGCAGAAGCAGATTCGCGTCCGCAGAGCTCGGTGGCCGAACAACATGGTAATTCGTAAGGATACCCTTACGGGTAATTCCGTTCTGGCTCAGCGTCACAAAGCCTCCCAAAGTCCCTCCACCGCGTTCGCCCTTGACACCAATGGAAAAACCCATTTCTGGCTGCCCGTCACGTCTCATGCGTTGCAGATACGATACCCCAGGATGAACCTCCTGAGTTCGCTCCCCAAGATGTTGGGGATTCTACGGAGACGTGCTCCCCGGTAGGAATTCGACGTCTACGACAGTATGGGTTGCCGCACGAAGTAGTCGTTTTGTCGAACGCACGATGTTTGCGAAATCAACCACGGTGCCTGGGTCCACCATAACGACGACAGTTGGGACCGCGTTTTCCTCAGTGCGCCCCACATTGAACAGGCAGAGAACTCTCCAAGAAGCACTAAGATTGGCGTCAAGTTGTTCAACGAGCTTGCTTTTCGCCCTTTCATAAATTTCAACGGCTTGATGACTAGGGTCAATAGCAAATAGTGAGGGCTGAAAACAGAGCTCATAATGCACGATTTTGACATGAACATCGTGGATGTTGTGCGTAAGAAGGAAGTCGTAAATGTCGTCTTTTGCGGTGCCCAAGTTTCGTGGAACAACCATCGTGAGACGGAACATGAGCCTCAGCATAGTCACTGGGATATCCCCCACCTGGGTAGCCTGGTTTAGTGACCTCGTCAACTGCGAAGAGAGGCTCATCTTGGAATTCGTGCCCTCTGAGGATGCCAAGTATGTCAGAGTGGTAAGCTAGAATTCTCACTCGAACAGACTCTGGGGCGCTATATTCAAGAAGAGGATATGGCATCGGATTCGGGACACTTGTCGAGCGATATGGATCGCTACGGTAGAGATACTGCTCAATAGACATCTCACCCCTTGTTTCATCGGATTCGCGAAGCTCCTGTCGACGAGGCCCGCTGTATGGAGAAAGGATCAGTCATGGTTATGAGATAATCATGGCCGAGAATCAAGCGCAGCTTCGCCAGACGTCTGAATTCCTTTATGGACTGTTAGACGATGGAATCCTGTAAAGACCAAAAATCATGAAGACGCGTTGTGTGGGAAGAAGAAGAGAAATGAAGGCAGCAGTGGATGATGAACGGTTCTTGCCGTGGCTACCTAACCTTCACTTCGCGGTTCCTGACTAGGCTGAATACTGTTCGTTGTAGCATTCACTGTATGACCTAAGCGTAATCAATTCGTGCTAGCATATTTAAGTCGATTCATTACGATATGCCCTCCTTTGCTATTCACTACATATGGTCCTTGCTTCTCCCCGCAAACTTTGCTACCAACGATGTTTAATCAATATATCCTATGTTTCGCCTGTCTGGAAGCTCTATAAACTCCATCGAATTACGGCAAAAAGCCATGGATCGACGAGAATCATATTTCTGGCACAGGGAAACAAAGTAATAACCTAAAACTGACGCATCAAGCAATGCAAACACGCTATACCTTTTCTGTCAGCTAGTTAGTTTGCCGTGACTCAGTTATCGAACTTGAGCCACAAATCTGCGTATTTTCCATGATTCATTTCTCAGTGGAACTTACTTAGTTATTCACTAATAACATCTAAGTTGTGTTGCGTGTGTGAAGATGGAGTTCGAACTCCAACGCCCGCCTTCCTCCACCAACCCCGCTCATTGTCAGGATGGATCAGCTGCTGAACAGCGATACCAAGACGATAATGTGGTGGGAGATTACGATTATGATTCCAGTCGTCGTGACCATCACAGCGACAATGTCAATTCTAACATCAACCAACAGCTGCCCCCCGCTGATGGCGGCCCAGATGCCTGGCTGTTCCTCGCGGCCTGTTTTATGATTGAGGCGTTGGTGTGGGGTATGACTACAGCCATGAACCTTTGTTTTTGATTAATTTTCATTTTTTTATATTAAGTGATTTCGATACTAAATAATCCCACAGGCTTCGCATTTGCCTTCGGTATCTTCCAGGATTACTATAGCACGCACGAGCCATTTAAGGATTCGGACAACATCGCTGCCATTGGGACTTGTGCGATGGTTTGTCCGCACTTATCCTTTCCTAGCCTTCATTCTGCACATTGTTGGTTCTATATCTGACACGATGTAGGGTATCATCTACATTCTCGCACCCTTCGTCTTTGCGCTGCTGCTGGCTGTGCCCCGACTGAAGCGATGGGCGACGCCACTCGGCTTCCTGATCATGTGTGTCTCTCTGGCTCTCAGCTCATTTGCGACCAACACGACCCATCTCTTGCTCTTGCAGGGAATTGGGTATGCTGTCGGGGCCAGTCTGGCATACGCGCCTACCATCCTCTTCATGGAGGAGTGGTTCGTTAACAAGAAAGGACTGGCGTTTGGGATCATGTGGGTATGTGCGAACTAACAACCGTATGAAAATATCGTCATTCAAAGGGAAAGCAAAAAAGAAGAAATGATTATAGTCTGACTTCTTAACAGGCCGGTACCGGGGTGTCAGGGGTCGTCCTTCCCGTCTTCCTCCAGTGGCTGCTCAACGCCCACGGCTTTCGCGTCACTCTCAGGGTCTGGTCTATCGTGCTCTTCGTCCTGACAGCCCCTCTTCTATACTTCGTCAAGCCCCGGTTGCCTATCGCCCAGTCATCCAGCATGCGTCCGTTCGACTTTAGCTTCCTCTGGAACCGAACCTTCCTGATTTTCCAGCTTGGCAACGTGCTCGAAGCTCTGGGCTTCTTCCTCCCGTCCATTTATCTCCCGACGTATGCTAGTCGCATTCTTGGTGCTAGCAATCTGGTTGCGTCTCTCACAGTCCTCCTTGTCAACCTCTCCTCAGTCTTTGGATGCATTATAATGGGGACGCTGGTCGATCGCTATCCTGCGACGACCTGCATCTTCATCTCCACCATTGGCAGCACCATAGCCATCTTCTTGATCTGGGGCTTCTCAATCAAGCTAGCACCTCTGTTCCTCTTCTGCATTACATATGGCATTTTTGCTGGACCCTTCTCAGCCACCTGGCCGGCAATCATGAAGGAGGTCAAGAAGAGGAAGAATTCAGCCGAGCCTACCATTGTGTTTGCCTTCCTAGCGGCGGGGAGGGGCATCGGCAATGTGGTCAGTGGGCCACTGAGTGAGAAGCTCCTGCAAGGCTTTCCCTGGCGAGACGCCGCCAGTGGAGCATATGGCAGCGGCTATGGCACCTTGATCGTCTTCACTGGAATTACAGCCTTGCTTGGCGGGCTCAGCGTCCTGGCACGGCCGTTGAGGTTACTCTGAGCTTGCTGTCGCTTGACATTGGGATGAAACTTTGCATAACTGCATCATGTACTTCCATTCATGGACCAGCTGGGAAAAAGCGTCTTCTCGATATGCTTCAAAAAAACGACACTAGGGGGGATACTCCGATTGTAAACGAGCTTCTAGAAGGGTTCCGCTGCGGGTCCGGCAGTCTTGGCATGTGCCAAGACCAATGCCCACGCTTTGCGTCGGTTTTACTGTTTTTGTGCCGGCCAATCTTCATGGATGCTCTTCCTGTGCAAGACTTCAACCAGCACCAAGACAACTGATAGCAGCGTGGCTATCAGCCTTGTTAGCAACTTACATACTCCGTCAAGCCCTGGGAACTGTCCAGATCTCGCTTCATAATTTCTCAGGTCGATCAATACTGATAGGTCGGAACTAGGTTTCAGAAAATATGTATATTTCTTGCGTTCTCTAAAGGATTGAAAATATCAACAAGTAATTTTCTATTCGACAAGAATATTCTAATCTGATCAATATGCGGTATTGAGGGGAAAGTCGACGAACGCGTCTTGATAATTCCAACTTCGAATCTGTTGCGGAGATGCCACGTGACTAGACAGGTCAGGTGACGAGTATCATCTGTCAACTTCGGCTCAACCAATCAACGTGCCGGAACCTCCACAATTAACTTCTACCCCGGATTCCGGCGACATCATTCTGCGTAACTCTGCCTAACTTGCAGCATACAGTCATGGATGATCCTGATGATACAAGTATTGGATGATGGAGCGCCTTCCCCCTAACAGAAGACGGTCGAAGGTGCCGCCAGAGCAGAGGAAACGAGTCTCCAGAGCGTATGTGCCGCTAATCAATCAGCAGAATTTATGCGGGCTTCTTTTTCTAATCTTCTGGCAGATGCAACGGTTGTAACGTTCGACGCATCAAATGTACTGGCGACAAGCCCTGCCGACAATGCCGTTCGGCAGGCCGGTCATGCGAGTATCCTTCCGCCGCGGAAGAGAGAATCACTATATCCCGCGCAACCTACGAGGACCTGCAGGCTAGCGAACAGTTCCTGCAGAAGTGCCTTAGCGCGGCGATCCCGTCGGAGAAAGACCGTCTGGAACTGATGAGACGGGTCCGGACTGCACACGACCCTTCTCCCTCTCAGAGTGGTAGTGCGACTCCTCTGAAGAACCTCAATTCTTCCGACTCAGACGAAGTCTTGGACGGAGGCCGTCTACTAGCCGATCCGGACGGCCACCGGAGATATCTAGGTAATTCGTCCGGCGCGGCCTTCCTGGACCAACTTCGGGAGTTTGCCAGCACGGTATTGCCACTGGTCTCCCATGGGGATGGCTGTCTAGGCCCGTCGCAGATGGAGGATTCATTCGCCGCCTTGCTGGGTCGATATCAGACGCATGACTCTCGTCCGCTGTTTCTCCCACAGGTTGATCCATATCATCTCCCATCATTAACCGAGGCAGAGACACTTCTTTCTACCTTGCCCAGTTTTGACGAGCAAACGAACCACGTAAGTATCCACTACTGGGGACCATTATCCCAGACACTGCGACAAGCCTATTCTCCCCAGCTGCTCGACGGTCTGTCTATGCGGTCGAGCCTTCTGGCCATCTTGAATGCTGCATTGGCTGTGGCCAGCAAACAAGCAACAGCCACTCGGACAGTGGGTTCCGAGCCGAGTCAGAGTTACTTTGCGCGCGCGAAACTGCTGCTCCAAAACCCCCTGGAAACCGCCACTCCAGCCCATATCCCGTGTCTTTCCATGATGGGCTACTATCTCCTGGGCGAGAATCGCAGAGACGCCGCTTACTCCTACATCCGACTGGCAGGGCACATCGCCATCACGTATGGATTCCATGAAAGCTGGATGACGGGCGAAAGGGAGAAACGCCAGTTTTGGACGGTCTACGTGCTTGACAGGTAGAGAGATCTACAATATGAGGAGTGCGTGTCGCTGACGTTAGTTTAGGTTCGTGAGCTGTCTTCTCGGACGGCCCAACATGATATCAGATGATGATATCGGAGTTGACTTGCCCAAGGATGAGCCGTGAGTGTAGCCAAACTCGACTACTGTTAAGTGTCATCATCACTGACACTCTGCCAGTGGACTTCCATGTGCCGAGGGCCTTCGTGCCCACGTACAACTGGCCAGGATCATAGGCCTCGCTATGAGCAAAATATACGGTCATCGACGGGGCCACGTTCTTGGAGTGAGCCATATCCCCGCTTTCCTCGCGGATTTGGAGAGATGGTGCTCGCAGTTACCTCCTTCCTTAAATGTCTCTCGTTGTTCTGCACAAGGAGCAAACCGCGATCTATTGTCTCTACACATGACCTACAATCAGGTGCGATGAGGGATTCATTAGGAGCAATCTAAATTGAATTGCTAACCTTTTCGTCTAGACAATCATCCTTCTTACCAGACCGCTCTTGTTTTCTGCAGTCAAACATGCCGTGGCTCGCTGTTTTGTACCTTATCCTGCGGACCCAAAGAAGCTGCCGAATGAGCAGCTCTTGAGTGTCTGTACAACCGCCGCGCAAAAGAACGCGGAACTGTTCCACCATCTGTGGGAGACAATCGTCTCTAGAGACACGTCCGGACTGACGATGGTCGACTACCACAATTCGTTCAACGCGGCGTTGATCCTGGAACTTGTGCGTCTTCGGAACCCAACCGCTCATGTCGCCAGCACGGACGACACGAACTCGGTGCACATTACGACCATCACCGACGTTCTGCGGATTGCTGGCCAGAAGGGTGATGATTTCGCTCAGGATTGCTTCACCGTTCTTGTGGACTTCCGGCACTTGGTCGAGAAGTTGTTAACGGCTTGCAGGGAACAAGCAGCAACACAAATTTTCAACATCCAGACTCATAATTCGCAAATACAATCACAGAACAAGTCGCATATTGACGCCGTCGACAGCAATAATACCCAATCGTCAGCAGCAAAGGCAGACTCTAGCTGTGATAATGTACGGCATGAAGATGAAGATCAAGATCTGAATGTCCATTCAGTCTTGGAAGAAAGCTTCAATTTGCCGAATTTCGAATACCGGGGGATGTTTGACGAGTTTACGGCCTGGTTGCAGGATGATCTGTTTTGAAGGACGTATCTCTATCGATCTATGTATATTATTATTCCTGTACAGAACATGTGGTCTATTCTACTGGTGTCTTTTGCCTTTCCGTGGTTCTTTCGTGACGGAATGAGAGATCCTCCCGTATAAGCATACAGATGGACACACAAGCGATCAGATGACCGACGTCAACATGTCTCCAGGACGAACCTGACCGCAACGATCTTGCAGCAGCGCAGAGGCAATCATCGAGCCCGGCCAGCTAAACCAGGCCTTGCTAGTGCACTCCCCGGTATGGCCATCCACTGCTTCCGAAAACAGCCCATCGGGGAACATGGCGCCTTGAATCTTCCGCCATGCCTGTTCCCTTGCCTGGAGATCGCCTCGCATCTCGGCGAAAACGAGCTCCTGGAAATAACCCAGGGGCCATGGCCCGCGGGTGTGGACACTGCCGAGACCGCCATAGGGTCCGTCGCCGTAAAACCCTCCTTCGTTCGCGGACGACAGACCAAACTCCATCGCGCGAGTCCAGATGGCAATGTCTTCGGGGGTGTTGACGAATCCCCACTCCGGCGCGAACAGGGTTGGGATGTCGTTGGCGTCGTGATAGAAGACGTGTCGACCGGCGCCGCTGGTCAGGTAGGCGAACATTCGTTCGTTTGTCTTGGGGTTCACGGAGACAAAATGTTTCATCGTCGCGGAGAAGATATTCTGAGCAAGATTGCGCAGGCGAGAAGGGTGAAGCTTGGAAGCATCAATGTTGATACTATCTCCCAAGGCCTCGATCAGTCTCGCTAGCCGAGTGAAGGTGTACCACAGGAGAACGTGGCTCGAGAAGTGGAATGGAAACTCCACAGGGTCATCTCCAGGGGTCTCGTCCGTGGGAAAGAGGCCAGACTCGCTGTCTTGTCGCGATTCGAGTAGGTCGACAATGTCAGCGACGGTGCCCTCCCGAACGATCTCCGATACAAATTCTTTGGTCTCTGGGACGAACTCGAAATAGTCACATAGTTCCAGCAGTGGATAGCATTGCTGATCCAGCTGGAAAATGGGACGGTCCTTGGGGACGCCGTTGGCAACGTATGATCGATGCCAGAAACGGTGTGGGCGTTGGGCGTCGCGGAAGACCCAGTGAAGATGGCCTTTGACGTTCCGCAGGATCTCCTCACTGTACTCTTTTGCTGTCGTCGCGTCCGCTATTTTGTTGAGATTCTTGTACACCTCGAGAAGAAAGCGGATTTGCCAGTAATTGTCCCGATTCCAGCCCAGAGGAAGCGCGACATGATCGGTTATCACGCAAGTGCTTTTGTCAGAGATCGGTATCATGCAGTTTCCGAGCACGTATTCGAGATTTCCGAGAACGATCTTGGACGCTGCTGCGTCTTGGAATCGCCATTTGCAGGGTTGACGAGAGTTGCTACGGATGTCTTGTCTGAATTGTTGGGAAAGTGAATTCCCAATCTGCGGCAAAAAGCTGACAGTGAAGGTCAGCCCCGAACCAGGCGCGATTTCAACCACTGCGGTGGACTCTGCTTTGACAGGTTCGTCGTAGAAGGTCTTCTCCGTGACGTCGAGATCAAAAGCAATCCCTTCAGGAGAGCTGCACCAAACCCGGCCCTCGACAGAGGCGCCCAGATTGGGATTGTGCAGCGAGAAACTGCTCCCATCCCTCGCTGCCTTGAACACGTTCTCTGACTTTGGAATCGGTATCGGCCCGCCTTCAGTCAGCTGGCCGTACGACGCGCGATTGAAGCTCATGCCCAGATTCAACGTCACCGGAACCGAAACCGCTTGCGATGACGCTGTGGACAAGGCCGTGGTCTGTCTCACTTCGCCGGTCGTTTCGACTGAGAGGACCCTCCGCACATGGATCCCGCTGTCGAGTTCATAGTCCAACTGAATCTGTCGTCTGTCCCGGGCAGTCACGGCGGCATCGACTGGCTTGCCGTGGATGTGGACTCCGAAACCGGGTTTACCGTCTTGCATCCATTGCAGCATTCGCTTGCGATAGGCACGCACATAGGTTGGGTCGTAAAAGCGTGCGCCATCAAACTGTTCGTATGGAGAGATGACGGCGATTCCGTGCTGAGGATGGTAGAAACCAAGGTACAAAATCTAATGAGTTAATTGTTAGCTATGCTTGATGTCATCGCGGATAGACGGTTGGTGAGGCTCGTACCGTTCCAGCACGGTCTGTCGATATGATCCTGCCATTGGAACCCCAGTCGATGGTTTTCAACCGGGGTGAAGAGGCTGTAGCCTCCTGGTAGCTCCATGAACCCATTGCCGGTGTCGGGAGTGGTCAATTGGCACGAGTACGAGGGACGATGAAGAAACACGTAGCAGGCTTGACAGGACTGGACATCACGGTAGAAAAATAAGCCTCTCACAATCGCCAGAATTATTACGTATTTATTTTCTGAAAATATTCCATCATCGTAAGAACATGACCAGAGCCCCCGGACGGGGCAGCGTCCTCAACCGGGGCCTGTTCGGGTACGCGACCCGAACCGGCCATCCCGACTCTCTGGAATCGGTGTCCAGACCCCAGGCCAATGCCCCAGGCCAGCGCAGGCGTGCCCCGGCGAGCAGCGGTGATTGAGGCTCTTGTCGGGTACCTGAACCGGTCGGTCGGCGCGGTGGCGGCCGGGTACCGTACCCGGAATGCGGGACTCCACAGATCTGGAGAACGGCGCAGAACAGTCTGGAGAAGCTCGACAGCCGACGTCAAGAACTGTCTGAGCGTTCGCGAGAAGCATAAAAGCCGTCATGGACCGCCGTCCTGGGTCGTTCCTTCGGTGTGTTCCGACAGAGTCAACGCCTTGAACGAGTGCAGAACTTCGCCAACGTCGCCATGGAAAAGCACAACGCCAGCCACGTGGAGCTCGAGGACAGAGCGTCCCCCGGCAATGTCCCTGACGGCTATTATCCTACGACAGCAGAAGAGAGACGGCTGTCCAGAGCAGTGAACCGGAAGCTCGATATCTTTGTCCTTCCTTTTCTCGCCCTTCTCTATCTGTTCAATGGCCTCGACCGGTCAAATGTCGGCAATGCCGAAACGCAAGGTCAGACAGGCCATATCATGCAGAATGTATTGAGCTTATATGACGAGATATATACTGACTGTGCTTGAGCAGGCTTCTCCAAGGCGATTGGTGCCAAGTCCCAGGATGTCAACGATGCCGTCTCGTTGTTCTACATCACCTTTGTCATCTTCCAGCCGATCTCCGCGGGGGTTGGCAGGATCGTCGGAGCGAAACATTGGATTCCGTTCCTCATGGTATGTACGCTTTGGTCAGGCCGCAAGCATCCCGGCTAATCATCTCTACGCAGATTTCTTGGGGCACCTTGACCCTAGCCCATGCCTTCATTCATGGCCGAGGTATGATCTTTCGATAGATATTCATGTCACTGCTGTCATTGACGACATTCCAGGTCAGCTCATTGCTCTGCGACTCTTGATTGGACTGTTCGAGGCCGGTTTCTATCCCACGTGCGTTTTCTATCTGTCGACCTTCTACACCCGTTTTGACTTGGGTGTGCGGATTGGCTTGTTCTACGGCCAGTATGTCGTGGCTGGTGCATTCTCCGGTGCTATCGGTGCGTTTATTACCAGACCAAACTATTTATTCTGCCTCTAGTGAAAGACACTGACCTCTACCTAGCATATGGAATCTTTCAAATGGGGGGTCCTCTGGCTGGCTGGCAGTACTTGTTCATCATCGAGGGCGCATTAACCATGTTCATCGCCATCGTCGCCTGGTTCTGGCTTCCCATGGGTCCCGGCTCAGCATGGTTCCTCACGAAGGCCGAAAAGGAGTTTGCTGTGGAGAGGATTCGTATCGATAGCGAGAAATACGTGTTGAAGGAGTATGGTCCGGACGGCATTCAGAAGAGTTCCGAGCGGTTGAACCGACGGGACGTGATTGAGACGATAAAAGACTGGAAGCTCTGGACGGTCCTGATCTTCAATATTTGTGCGAGCGTGCCCCCTAATGCCTTTTCGGTGTTTCTGCCTTTGGTCGTCAAGGGTCTGGGGTATACGTCCCTTAAGGCGAATCTGGTGAGTATTACCCCAATGCTGTGCCCCTGCGTTTTGACAATTGTTTGCTGATCGATTCGCGCTATAGATGTCGGTGCCACCCTATGTCTGCGGTGCCGTAGGCCTGCATCTGTTCGCCTTCAGTTCGGACCGACGGTAAGTTCTCGCCGGCTCATCTCCTTGTCTCGCCATGGATAGTATACACTGGTACTAACGAGAATCTATCTTCTAGCAAGGAGCGCGGTTTCCACATCATCGCCGGTTTGATCATCTGCCTCATCGGTCTCATCATCACCGTCACCGTACTGAATAACGGCGTGCGCTACTTCGCATTGTGCGTCCTGCTGGTGGGAAGTTATGTCACTGCTCCGTTGACCGTGGCCTGGCTCAGCGGCAATACTCCTGGTAAGCACGTACAATGCCATCCTACCTCATATTCCGAGCATACAGTACAGTTTGGCTGACGAAGATCGCAACAGAACCCGGCAAACGCGCCCTCGTCATCGGCGTCAACGGCTTCGGGAACCTCTCCGGCGTCATCGGCTCGCAGCTCTTCAGCGCAAAGTACGCACCGCGCTACCTGGTCCCGTTCTACGCGACACTGGGCTTCATTGCCTTCGCCTTGGCCGGATACATCGGCTACCGGTTCCTGCTGCAGGCTGTCAACCGGTACCGCGCGCGCAAGATCGCGTCGTGGAGCCCGCAGGAGATCGAGTATGAGCGGGTGAATGACACGCGGCTGGGAGATAAGAAATATACCTTTGTTTACAGCTTGTGAGAAGATTTGAAATGTGTACAGTAGTAGTGTCATGACATGCTCTCGAGAGCATGGATGGCGGGACTTCTCGTCTGTGGGTCGTAAATAATTCGTTGAAGGTCATATGCCAGCTGCAGTTGATTTATATTCCAATCCACAGTATTTTATCTGCTTTCCGATGTCTGAAAAATAATGATAACTGGTCGTTTTCCTCATGAAGTTTCCAAAAAGGAATGCCATGACATTGCTTTGTAGCGAAATCTGCAGCGTCTGCCGGTTGCCACTGCAGAGCCATTCCCTTTGTTGCAATGCTTGCCCTTCGTGGATCGCAAACAACCTACCTACAACACAATCCTGAGTGCCAAGTAACTATATCAAGTAGATCACCGGCCGCCTGTCTTAGGGACAACGGCGTCATCGGACCCGGGGCATTAGTCGCCCGAGAATTCCTCCGGTCAATTGTCACCGTCGCATCGATCAAATCAATCGGCATTTGCACATGGCAGATTGCGGGGAAACGCGTGGGTCCGGAACCGTCTCAGGTACCAATTTTCCTCGAATTTGTTAAGCTATTTACTCCGTGCTCCGTGCAGGAGCCATAAACATAACTAAACGTCAGCAATTGGCGGCACTCCTCGACGCCGTGCCTACTGTCCTTCCTTGACGCTATTTCTAGCCAATGTCTTCAACCGGTATTATGAACTGATCTGGCATCCATCCAGTCTTATTTTTGATCGGTGAATCCTTCGACTGTCTACCATGGCCACCATTCTAGCCTTGTCTTCTCTCCTTTTCCAATCTGTATCTGCCGCCAAGGATGTCATTGCTGTACCAGAGACTACTGCCGCATCCACTGGCTCGCTATACTCATCGTTTGTCTCGTTGTCGATTGAACTGAGTAGCTTTCCTTTA
Source organism: Rasamsonia emersonii CBS 393.64 (assembly GCF_000968595.1). Classification (NCBI taxonomy): domain Eukaryota; kingdom Fungi; phylum Ascomycota; class Eurotiomycetes; order Eurotiales; family Trichocomaceae; genus Rasamsonia; species Rasamsonia emersonii. The sequence goes on from NW_013563136.1 coordinate 26,574, forward strand.
TATGCTGGCATGCCCGATTTGTCCTTCATCCTGGTTTGACTCTATTGACTGTTTGCTACTAGGAAACAAATCCAGTCCGAACGTCTACTCGTCGAATCTTCTTCAAAACATTGCCGACGCCCAAGGCGGCGATCTGCCCGTGATTCGGGTGGGAGGGAATTCCCAGTAAGATAATTCCTTATACTCAGCGAACTGAACAATCATGCTGAAAAGTCTGCAGAGATCGCGCCATCTATGACTCCTCTCTCACCGTCCCAACCGCAACCTCCTGTGCCGCTGATCCCGAAGCAATCCTGTGCATTGGAAACTCCCTCTTCGACTCGTACGGCGCCTTTCCCAATGGCACCAAGTACAGTCATGGCTTCAATCTCGCGGCGAACAACGCCTCCGGCTACGAAACGCTGACGGCAACCGTTCCCCTTGCGTGCCAGGCACTGCAGGACGGGCTGCTCGAAGTGTGGGAACTGGGCAACGAGCCCGACTTGTACCGAGGCAAATGGAGGCCGTCGGACTGGACGGAGGCAGAGTACACGACGGAGTGGCTGAATGGGACGGATCGGATCCGGACGCTGCTTCAGCAGTCCTGTCCGGAGCTGGCATCCCAACTCGCCTTTATGGCCCCGTCTCTCAGCAGTCCCGGGTCGGCGCTGAAGCTCAGCAACATCTTCGCCGCAGGGCTGGACAAGGAGAACACCGTCAAGCAGATCTCCGTCCACAACTACATGTCCGGCGCAACCTCCCCCGGCGTGACGCTGCAGAGCACACTCATGAACCACACTGCTGTCGTGCAAAGCATTACCAAGCACGTGCAGAATGCGCAATCCGTCGCCAGTGTCCCGGCCGACTATATCCTGGGCGAGCACAACAGTTTGTACGGGGGCGGCGCGGCCGGACTGTCCAACACATTTGGCGCAGCGCTGTGGGTGCTCGAGTTCTCTGCCTATGCGGCCTCGACGGGCGTCATTAAACGTCTTCACTTCCATCAGTCGCAGGGTGCGGCGTATTCCGCCTGGACCCCGGTGGGCTCTCCAGCGACGAATCCGCCATACTACGGAAAACTGGCCGCGGCGACGTTCCTGGGCGCGAGCTCGAACGTGCAGGTGAAGGAGGTTTCCCTGCCCGCTGGCAGTGACAGCGATCTCGACTCCGCCTATGCTGCGTATGTCGACGGCAATCTGACCCGTCTGGCGGTCCTGAACCTACGCCAATACGACTCCACCTCTGGCGGCGCTCGCCCGTCACAGAACTACACCATCCAAGTTCCTACAGGCTCGTCCTGGACGGTGAAGAGATTGACTGCGGCGGGAAGCGACGTGACGACAGGAGTGACGTTCAACGGGTTCGCGTACGAGTATGAGTCGTTGGGCCAGGCGGTCCGGGTGAACGGGACGACGAGCGACGAGAAGGTGACGGCGGATGAGAACGGCACGGTGACGATCACCGTGAGGGATTCTGAGGCGGTGATTGCGACGATATCATAAGATTTTTCTATATACGTTACAGGACTGCTCCTCTGCCGAGATGGAATTATTTGCCTAAAAAGCGAGTTTTCTGTACCTACAAACAGTACCCTCCAAATGTTGAACTGTATATAGAGTAGAGATATCTGGATGGAATTCAATTCCTCGCATATGTATAACTGTAGATCGTGGTCCTAATCCAGATATTCTTACACTTACATCTCAGCTGGAATAAATTTAACGAGACAACTTTCCCTGCTTCCATGCGACAGATAATGTCTAGCCATGATGACCTCTAGTTCTCATTCAGTACCACTCCCTGTCTCGATGTCTGCCCTTGTTGGTTTCTGTGAGGAAGAATCAGGTAGTATCCACATCTAGCCCAGTCCGCCAATCTAAAACAAAGATGTTTTATATAGCATCATCGTTCATACGGATATTTATCTTCATCCATACCTAAAATTGTTGAACTTCATCATTGTCGTTTGTTATTTTTATTTTAGAATGCCGAACTCCGGCCCAGGAGATCGTATCTGCGTTTCATTCTGGAAAACTTCCTCGAATGGATCCAACGGAACAGGGGCGGTTTCTATCTTAACTAATCAATCAATAAATTAGTCACAGATGTGTAGTTTTGATAATAGTAAAGGAGAACGATGCGTCAGGTAGCAAGAGGGCTCAAATCCGCTCCGTCACCTACCTATATGGTGATTCCGAAAGACCTTCCCACCTTGGTAGGTAATACTTGTGTCAAAAAAGCACTAAATAATTTTTCTTCTGCTGATACTTTTAGGTGAAAGGCCAAAAGGTGGCATCTTCATAGGAAGTTTGGAATTTTATATAATTTAACTTAAAACCCTATGTTATACCAACCTACGAAGAAATATCCCCCATAGCATTTTTGTTTTGAGACAAAAGAGAACTTGTTTTTTTTCTTCGCCCATTAATTTGCAGCGCTTCTTGGATAATATTAAACTAAAGGTGAGGCTGCCATCTTACGCCCGTAAGATGATCGGGGTGATTGATCTCCGACGGGCGGAACTCCGTCCGCATCGTGGCAAACCCTA
>NW_013563135.1:0-76381 GCF_000968595.1 Rasamsonia emersonii CBS 393.64
GGGGGAAGGGAATTGGAAGAAGAACAGTGCCCGATGCGAAAGACCTGGTACGAGGCCGATTGGACGGGAGGCGGATTGAATCTCTTTCCCTGCTCGAAGGGAGAAAAGGGTCCTTCCTCTTTGGTGCGCTTCAATTAATTCATAGACGGAGCCAACAGCGGTGACATTGGGAGTCGGGCAGTCCAGCAGCACGTGAGGGCGCAGGCTGACAGCGCCTGCAGGGATCAGATGGCAGGAAGCGTAAAGGGCAGGCAGTAGCGCTGACGTCGACGACAGCAGACCACAGGCCTCGTGCAAGAGAAGAGAGCAGCGGAGGGGAGAGAACAGGGAATGCTCGACCAGCAACGAACGCTTCGTGGAGGAGGACAGGACGGTGGGAGTGGAGGGAAACGCCGAGGTCCACGCCCAGAGGAAGGGGAGAGGGAGAAAAAGAAACGAGCCGGACACCGGGGGGGGGGGGAAAGGTGGCAGAATTGGGAAGGTTCGCCAGGACGAGGACTAGCAGGAGGAAGGCAGTTGCTGCGAACGGTGTGGTTGCTGCGGGAAGGAGCGACGAGACGAGCCGGTGGGCGAGGAAGGAGCAGCAAAAGCGGCAGCGGCCACTCAAGAGGCAAGAGCCTGGCGCAAGCTCACGCCGCTGCCCACGCGGAGAGGGGAAGCCCCAGGGCGACATCCGGCAGTGGCTCGCTCGCGCGAACGCTGCTCCAAATCCACAGGTTAGGGATGCTCGCTAGCCGCATTGGCACGCTGCCCTTTTGCCTGTTATCGCGCCTGCTGCCGACGATTCCTTTTTGCTCCCCCTCCCTCTCCACTGCCCGTTCCCACTGCCTCGCTAGTCCGCCCATAATGGCGCTCGTGCGGACCCTGTCCCGGCACCGTCTCGGGGCCAGACACGACTGACAGTCTACCGAGTCCTTCTACGGCGTACGGAGCACACGGAGCGTACGGAGGTCCCCATCGCCTGGAGCTTGGACCATGGACCGCCAGAGGACGTCCCAGGATGGAGGAGCCCCGCCAGCAAATAATAAGAACGTGCCAGGCCTGAAGAGCGTCCAGAGGCTGTGACAGTTCTGTTTCGAGTGTCGCCTCTATACCAGATCCGGCACTGCTGCCATCGCCATGAGGATCGCGCTCCCTGCTCCTGCTCCTGCCATTAGCGGACCAACAGACACGGAGTGCCGGTTGCATCCGACCCGATCGAAGGGAAAAGAGCTAGGGGGGAGCATCCGGCAAGATACCTAGGTAGGTAGTCAGAACTACTGTCTTTTTTGCCTGTAGTCGCTGGATAACCATCGAAATCCAGAGAAACCGGGTGCTCTTCCTGGAATAGCATTATTTAATATTCACCCGATCCTCAACCTCTGCACCCGGACGAGACATTGTGTGGAGGATTCGACCTGGCTCGACGGAATACCAAAACTCGGTATCTATACTCCGTCCGGGCTGTCCTGTCCCGAGCCAGACCGACACAATGCCCCACCCCTCTGGCTGCGTCTGTGCACCGACGCAAAAAGAGGTCCTTGAAAATTCGACAGCCGCGTCGATGGAGTTGAATTTACATCTGCCGACGGCTTTGTATGCAGAAGAGAGCTCTGCTGCATATCCAGTACCGATACAGACACACAGATAATATGACAGGTCGGGATGGTTGCTGCGCCGCAGTGCCACCTGCCAGGACAGGCAGCATCCTGTTCAGACAAGGTGGCTAGAACGTGGAAAGCGATGGATCATCGTTGAACTGGTTCGAAGTGCTGCTGTAGGTTCTTCACTACTCCGGAGTACTCCTACGGTACTACCACCTAGCCGGTCGAATTGACGACATCCCAGGTTAGCTAGCAGAATGGGGTAGGGTAAGCTCTCGGGGCTTCGCTTGGGTATTTATTTATTCTGACTCCGTGGGCAATCCTTGCTGATCACTTGGCTGGCCAGTGTTTTAGTGTTTGCCATTCGGAAATATCCCGGTCTGTGCTCTGTTGATCAATCGTCAAGCTGACCAGCCGGAGCCTGTAGCACTAGTCCTGCTCGCAACAGCAGTGTACGGAGTAGTAGGCTAGTAGCACTGCCGCTGCCCTGGAACAGGATCAGAGAGTCCCAAGCATATTGATCACTTGGTTAACCAGCTCTGTGTGCGTGTTTTTTGAACTTTTTTGTGTGTGTGTGTGTGTGTGTGTGTGTGTGTGTGTGTGTGCGTGAACTGACATTGATAAAATTATACTCCGCTGAAATCATCCAACTTTAAACTCATGACAGGCGGTTTCACATCCTTAGAGTTAGAGCAGTGAGCTCGGAACTTTATGGAATATTACCTATCTGCCTGTCTGGCAGCTGGCTGGCTGGACTCGCTGGAGTCACTGGACTCGCTGCACGTGCCTGTCAGACGAACCGTGGCATCTGACATATGACACGTCTGAGATCGACGACTCAGAATTGACATTTACGGAGTATATACGGAGTATCAGCACAGTACTCTTGTAGTATATTATTCTATTTATTCTATTCATTGAAGCTGTGAAGCGAAACAAAACAAACCAAACCTTCCAGCTTGGACAGCCCTTTGTGCAGCAATACGGAGTACATGCTTACTCCGTAAGCTAGTGCTCAACCCAACCCCACTGCCGGCATGGCAATAGCATGACATGGGTATGGGTATGGGCTGGCTGTCATGAGCCATGGTATGGCATGACCCATGGCAGTACTTGCGGGGCGTCTGTGCAGTGCAATATGCGCACGGAGGAAAAATTCTATTTAGGAATTAGGTCTGAAGTCAACAAGTAAGGTTGAGAGTATGGAGTTTATTTTTGATCGAGAACGTTGAAAAAAAGCGCAATAAAAAAAAGTTTACACAAAAAAAAGGCGCTTAAGTTGAGATTGTTCTGTTAATTAACATTTGTTTATTATTATTATTATTATTTTTCTCAGACATAATTAATAATCGTATCATCAGCAATTAATTATCTACCTATGCAGACAGTAGCACTATAGAAGGAATATCTACGCACCCGTCCAAGTTCCAACCAACCTGGAATTTCTTCTTCACTGAGTACTCCGTACGGAAGACTCGTAAAGCCCGTATCGTATGCAGAGCGCGGACCAGTACGGAGTAAGTACTACTAAGTACCTACCTGTCAGACTCACCACCAGGGAGGATTTTACTACGAATCGCATCGAACAACCAATCAACAGCCAACCCAACCAAGTGGAATATACTCCGTAATAAATAGTTTAAAAAGAGAGAGAGAGAAGAAGATCTCAAGTTCCCAACAAAACCAAGCCAAAAAGCCAAGATAATAATTAGATAGAATAGAATTAGAATAGACTGTACGGAATAGACTAAACCGCCGACGGAGTTCCGAACTGAACTGGTCAGTTAGTACCTACCTAGTACCTAATGTAGAAGAACTCCTGAACTAGATAGAGACCGGGTTCAGACCCGTAGACGTCGGTATACGGAGTACTGTTACTCCGTACGGGGGACTTTCTACCGTAGTAGAAGGATCATGATCACGGGACTATACTCTGTACGGAGTACTCTCTCTGTACATACCCAAGTTAGGTACCTAGGTACCAGGGACCTAAGTTATCGTCCATTCCGGAGTACTACGGAGTAACTACAGTAATACTGTCCACAGCTCAGCTGAAATGGAATGTTGTCAGTGGAATAATGTTGAACGTTGAATGTTGAATGTTGAGAGAGGCTGGACTGCGCTGGACTGGACTGGGCTGGGCTGAGACCGACCGACTGACCAGGGGCAGTGCAGGAAGGATTCAATCCGAATTCAAGTTGAAACCGTTGGAATTAATTTAGGATAGACATGACACGACACCGCCAGATCGGCTACATAAATCCCAAATCCCAAGATTCCCAACGACAGCGACAGCTAACTAACTAGCTAATAATTAACTAGGGGAAGGGGAAAGGAATCCGTCATCCGCAGAAGACTACGGAGTAGGAGTATTTACTCCGTTTACTCCGTCGGTAACTAACTAATAATAACTAATATTAAACTACCTTACTACGGAGTACTCCGTACTTAGGTATATTGCTTCTCCCCGGTGCTCACTTTAGGTAATAGCTCATCTACCTACTCGCTCGCACCGCTCTGCAGTCCATGCGTTTAGGTATCGTGGGTTACTAATTACTGCGTTTGGTATGTTCTAATACATAATTGCGAAGTGTAGGATTCGTAGCTGCAGACTGCAGTAGTTTAGTTAGTTCAGCAGGGAGAACGGAGAACGGAGGACTCTGTAGTCTGTGCTTTGTAGGTGCATACTGCATAGACGGTAAACCCAATCAGTGTTGAGATTGGTTGTATAGTTCTGTACGGAGTACTCTGTACGGTAACTCACGTCAGGAAGTTCTCCTTCTATGTCTTCTGCTAGTGTACACTGTACAGTGTCATATACTTCGTACAAGTACTTCGTACGACTACCTTTATCTATGCTGGTGACTCGTCTGTTGTGAACACCTCCTTAACGAGGGCCTTCTTGTTGACTAAACACACGTCAGCAACGCTCACCAGACATTACAAACCGACCTACCCTTGCCCATCGCATTTCTTGGAATCGAGTCTAATATCTTCAACTCCTGCGGAATCTTATACGCTGCCAGTCGGTCTTTCAGCGCCCGACGCATGTCCATGATCCCCCACGGCTTCTCGCCGCGTCCAGCACTCTGCGCTTTCTCGGGATCGAGGACAACGACTGCGGCGACCTTCTGACCCCATTGCTCAGATGGAAGGCCAACGACAGCCGCCTCGGTGATATACGGTCTGAAACAAGGTTAGCTCAGACTTGCAAGGACTGATGACACGGAGCGACGAACAGTGACAGCAACTCCCTCTCCACCTCCAGCGCGCTAACTTTCTCTCCTCCCGTCTTGATGATATCGACGCTCAGGCGACCCTGGATGAAATACATCGGTCCCTGCGCCCATTCGCCGCTGGTGCCCTTTCCACTGCCTGGAACCGTCCGCCGGACGGCAACATCCCCCGTTCGAAACCATTTCCCTTTCCCGTCGTCGCTCTCCATGAATGCCTCGCGCGTGGCTTGCTCATTCTTGAAGTATTCACGAAAGATTGTCGGACCCCGAAGCTGGATTTCACCAACCCGCTCTCGTCCAGTATCGTCCAGCTCCTCGCCAACCTTAATCACTTCATTCCGCTCCGCATCCCAAAGCCTGGCCTCAACAGAAGGCAGAGGCCACCCAACACTGCCGTCGACACGATCCGCCGGGTCAAGACCGCAGCTGATCGCCATGCCCACTTCGGTCATTCCGTAGCGTTCCAGCAATACATTCCCATTGCTAAGCTCTGTCCAGGCCTTCTTCGTTGGAGTGGGAAGAGCAGCAGACCCTGAGATGTTCAAGCGTAGATTCTCCGGTGAAATCGCTTTCTTAGCAGCATCCTGGGTAGCAGGATCCAAACCCCGGAAACTCGACATCAGTCGATTGTAGATCGTGGGGACGGCGGTCAAGAACGTAACCTTATCCTTCACAGTCGTCGCTGGGAGAAAGGGGGCCGCAAGTCTGTTCCACACTGCGTCGGCGTTAAAAGGGAACATGAACTCGATTGCGGCCCCGGCAAGAACTGGAGTCAAGATGGCATTGACTGTCCCATGGATGTGGTGGAGAGGAAGGAGATGCAGTAGCAGATCCTCCGGTGAGTACTTCCACGCTTGTATCAGCGATTGGGCTTGTGCTGTCAGCGCGGATTGCGGGATAAGAACCCCTTTCTGTAATGTAGACGTTAGACACAAAGAACATGCTGCGCAGGCGGTTTTCTTACCGGGCGATTCGTCGTGCCAGACGTATATAACATCATTCCTCCTCGTGCTCCCTCAACGGCTTCGAATCGCAGAGGCTCGTCATCTGCTGAACCCTTGATAATCTTCTTTCTAATATCAACAATCGGCTCTCTTTCGAGACCCGCATTCAGGATCTCTTGCGCCTTAGCTCCATACTTTTCCGTAGCCAGCAACACCTTGGCCTCGGAATTGTCCAAGATGTACTTGAGCTCACCAACTGGAAAAGCAGGAGAGAGCGGCAGCGCAATTGCATCACTGGCAAGGATGGACAGAAGCATCACTGGCGCACAACGTTAGCGCTATGTCCCAGACCAGATATCAGAGTCAGAAGACGGTGCAAGAGAAAACAGTACCCACGTAGTCGTAGCTATTCTCAGCTAGGAACGCAATCCGCTGGCCCGAAAGATCGCCAGCACCGTTGACTTTACTCGCGAGCTGCTCCTTGGCCTGAACGACATCTCCGACGAGATTGCCGTACGTGAAGGACCGCCTCGACTTGCTGTGCACTACGGCGGTGCTGGAGGGTTCATGACGGTAGAGAGCGCGAAACAAAGGTATATCCGGAAGGGTTGAAAGCGTCCGGAGACATTGAAAAGCTTTCCCCTGGTGAGAATATCTGAAGTTGCAGGCCAATGCAGCCCTCAATTGGTCTGACGTTGTGCTCCGCGTGAGGGACGAGAGCACGCCGCGACGCAGCATTTGTTACAGCCTGTAGCCAAAAGAAATAGGAATTTAAAAAAATAAATAAATAAATAAATAGAACAGTTAAAAAGTTTCAACCCTCATATACTGTATGCAAGACTATGTCGAATTCGTACTCGTTCATAGATGGTTTGCATCATGATGAAATTCAATGATTCAGTCTTTACTATTGGAGCTTCTCGGGCGGCAACTCCGCGGCCTAGGCTCGGAATGCCGATGCTCCGCATTTCGATCGACCGACGGGAAATCATGAGATAGCCAGAGCAAACAATAATTTCTCTCCATCAGTCAAAAAAAAAACCGGGAGTCTACGAACTGTTTTTGCCTGGGGAGCTCTGGCCTGTCTTTTCCAAGGTCCTCCTCCCGTGGATTACAGACCCCCCAATGCTCGCCCGCAACACCCGGATCTCAGGCTTATTATTACCTGCGCGACGTCTATTCTCGACCTCGACGTTCAGAATGGCGACTCAGACGAATACTTCCAGTAATACCCCGGTGGAAGATGCCATTCGGGAAAAGGTACCTTACCATCGTGCCGCAACTAAGAGTATTCCCTTTACTGTTTTGTTCTGTGTGGTCGCTAAATTGATGGTCTGCTTGCTTAGCTGACGGCCGCCTTCTCTCCTTCCACCCTGATTATCCGCAATGATTCCCATCTCCATGCGCACCACGCCGCGATGCAAGGGAACACATCCAAAGAGACGCATTTCCAGTCTGTGTTGCCTCGCTTCTTTTCGCTGAACTTTTAATGGGTTGTCTAACTCCGATGTGCTTACAATAGTGTCACGATTACTTCGGAGGCCTTCAAGTCGAAGCCACAGCCTGCGCGACACCGCATGGTCTACGCATTGCTGAAGGACGAGATGAGTCGCGAAGGCGGAATCCATGCCTTGCAGCTCCAGACAAGGACACCGGAGGAGGAACAGAGGCAATTACAAAGAGAACAGCAACCGCAGTAGCGAATAAAGTCTGCGCTGAAAGGCTTCATATCCACTACGCTCTCATGCCTCGGGATCACCCGGACGGCTATAACTACCGACTTTCCAGTTGCAATGGCTGTATTCCGGCACAAGAACCAACTGTCTAGTAGAAAGGGCCGTAGGAAAAATCACTTGATTATTATAATACTAGCCTCAAAGAAACAGCGACGAGCACACCGGAAGAAGCGAAAAAGTCTAATATGTACAACAGCAACAGGCATCTCGGTGCTATTGAACAGACACGATCATCAGGTCGCATAAAGCCCGTGGGAAAATCGTCCCGGCATGCGACCATTCAAACAATCACAAGAAATAGAGAAAAGGAGACCAAAAAAAAAACAGCAAGGAAAGGGAGTAGGAGGCGGACGAAATCAGCGAGGATACAGGTATAAATTCGGCAACACACAAGTTGGGGTCCTTTTTTGTGACTCTGGAGACAAAGGAAAACAAAAACGACGAGACGCCATTGGGGAATAAATAGACGTAAAGAGCGTTCAGGACAATGGAAACCGCCAACGGAAGCAGAAGATATTCAGAACAGAGTGTGAAACTGTACAGCCGTGGAGCAGGCGCCGTTCCATCTTGGGATCTGCCACTCGCATAGAGAGGCAGGTCTTACAACGAAATTCAGACCCAAGAACGGACCGGCCCGAACCCCGCTTGACTTTCGGTTGGCATCGACACATCGGCTGAAAGAGCGATGTGTCCCAATTAGTGGGTGCTGCGGTTGGCTTCGGTAACGCCCACGGCAACACCGACAACAATGGCAACGATGAGGACTGGGGATTCTGTTCAGCTCCTGACTGCCTGGGACGGGAGAGATTCGAGGATACTTACTGATGACAAGCAGAACATACCACTTCCACCTCCTAGCCCTTCTAGCGCTCTCGATGGCGGTGTCGATTTGCTTGTTGGCATTGGTTACATTGTCCACCACCTCCTCTGCACCTTGATTAATCTGCTCTATGGCGGGCTCCTGCTGCTGAACGAGTTCTGCCACCTCCTGGTACAACCGAGCCAATTCGATCATATCCTGCTCGATCTTTCGAATGGCTGCCGATCTCTCCAAGGCGGCCTGTCTAGCATCATTTGCCTGTCGCGTTCTAGAGCCAGTAACCTTCAGAACCGATGTCAGCATCGACACTCAAAAAGACTATCACAAAGTCGGTTGGCGTACCTGGAAGCTCTGCTCCTGACCCATGAGGACGTTCTGCACACCCTGTTCGATCTGCTCGGGCGTCGCATTCGGGTTGGCGATTTCATAGCGTCGCCGCACCTGCTCCTGGAGTCGTTTCTGGAAATCGGACTGCGCCTTCTGGTACTGTTGGATCTCCTTCTGCAGATTGCGGCTTGTCACATCGATCTGGGTCTGGACGCGCGGGTCTCCCGAGCCGGGGGTCTGCTTGACCTTCTTCATCAGATCCCGCAGATAACGGAAAGTGTTGTTGATCTCGTCCTCGATGTAGTCCAGGTTCTGGCGGGCCACCTGGTCCTCCTTGCCGGTGCTAGAGTCCAGCAGAGCATTCTGCGCCAAGGCGAGCTGTCCCTCTCTCTTGGCCCGGAGTTCCTGAATGCCATCGTTGATCTCTTTGCACTTGTTGAGAATGGACGTCGGCCCTTCCGCTGCAGGGGGGTTGTTCACGGCACCCATCTCTGCGGAGAAGACGATACATTAGATCAGAGACCGTGACACTGCATCTCGCGAGGATTATCTCACCATAGCCGCCATTGCCCCGTTCCAAGTCCCGATTATTCTGGGCGTAGGGGTTGTACTGGCCGTAGCCACCCTGGTTTCCATAGCCGCCCTGGTTGCCGTAGCCACCTTGGTTTCCGTAGCCTTGATACTGTACAAATGGTCGTGATCACCATCGTCGTCAGTGAACGCTTTCTTCTAGCGAAATGAATAGGAGCGCCGGAAAGCGGCGAGGACAAAACGGCCCCCGACGACCGGGCGGGATCAGGGTCAGACGCGATGTCCAACACTCACACTCATCTTGGTGTCCTCGTCCTGAATTCAGCTCAGCGATCAATTAACGACCCTCGCGCGGAAGACGTCCACCGTGGGAGAATCAATGCGGATGGCGAAATGTCGCTGACGGCGGAGGCGAATCGCGAGGGATCCGGTTTTACAAGGTCGTAATTAATTAAGGTAACAGAAGCAAGACAACAACAAAAGAAAAGGAGAAGCGGAAGGAATGAAAGAAGAAGGGCAACAGCGGGGCCCAGAAGAACGGTTCTGGCTGAAAAGGGAAGAAATAGAAAAGATGAAATAGATAATTAAACGAGGGAGCGAGACGGCGAGGGAAATGAGAGCAGCCCTTGGGTCTGGGCGGTTGAGTGGCGCGTCGACGGTGCAGACTCAGCCCGCAGCTAGCTTAGCGTTGCTGGGCCCCGGCAGCTGAAGCCGCAGCAACGCCCTGCTCCGACACTGGCAGTCGGAGCGCAGTCTGGATGGATGGACGCTGCGGAATGTGATTTGCGTTCTTATTTTAGGCGTGCTGTCAGTGTCGAGCAGCAAATGCAGGCAATCTGTGCTGCTGCAGCCTGCACCAGTGCTCCAGCTTTTTTTTTCTGGTGTGCTCGACGGCCCGCTGGGCGATCGTCCAACCCCCTATTTATTTCGTTTGGCCTCAGCCTCAGGCAGTGGAGAGCGCACGCAGCCAATGGCAGCCGGGAAAGAAAAACAATTATAGAACTATACTCCGTAGCAATCGACTGCTCGAGACAGGCGTGATAAGACGATGAACATACAGAGTACAGAGCAGCGTACTATGAATTATTTGACAAGCAGTAAAGTACGGAGGACTGTGTCTTCCGCTGTCAGCTCTGGATTCCAGCCGTCTCCCAGCAGCCATCCGGAGCGCGGCGGCAGCGACCATCCTCGCCTCGTGCAATCAGCGCTTCGACTGCCCGCCAGATCTATGGAACCGTGGCATCTGTATGCCTCTGTTCCCCGCTGGTTTATCCTGCTGCCTTGCTGTGTACATCCCACGACAGCCGGCCATGAACTAGTTCCATATCCGTCCGACAGCCATGCTCGTCTTGCTGCCTTATCGCAGACACATTCGCATTACATTATTCAGCGATCCAATTCTCGAGTGAAGTCATCAGACTGCGAATTCATGGTTGAAAATTTCACTCGAGGGGACCAACAGGATTGCCGGATCAGTCGTGGAACAGTCTGAGTAAGCACAATCCACAAGTCAATTATTAAGCGATTTCTGCCTGCACGTTCTTATTTTTATCCACAGACCTTGGCGAGTGCAATACACTGCCTCTTCTCTGCACAATGCACGTGGCTAGGCAGTACTATTCATCTTCAATTGACAGGGTTCTGCAATGACTTCTATTCTTGTTTTAGCTCCATGGCTAGCTACTTCCCTATGCTGTCATCGCGAGCTTCTGGAACCATTTTTAGAAAATCCAAACGATCGGAGTGACCCCACATACGCGACTGGCGAAGAACTTGGCTAAATCCTCTTATTACATCAGTGTCTGCTGCGAACATTTCATTATGCTTTTCTCCTGCTGCCTGCAGGTCCTTTGCTGCTTGTATAGTGTACAGTACAGTACAAGAGAGTGTAGGGAGAGTGGATAGAACCAAGCGTAGGCTGTCCATGCAAATGCGACATGGCCTATCTTAACCCATACAGCAAATTACTTTCATACAGCAATCTATCCTCTTGCAAGTGGAACCTGAAGATCGATATCAGACCTGCTCAAACTGCTAGTCCAACAAGAACTTGTCCTGGAAAGTTCGGTCTTGGCAGTGCAGTTTCGATCTGTGGATCAAGAATAACCCAGACATCAGACACCATGAGAGGACGAAAAAAAGATGAAGAAAAGGAGCTTTTCCCTCTCATGATGAAATTTTCACCGCACAATCTGCTGGAGTTTCAAGTAGATGAAATTAAAAAAAAAGACTGTGTGAAAGACACCGGGAAATTCGGAAACCCCGCAAAGTCGGTTAACCCCACAGCGGAAGTGGCTGGCCCGGCTGGATTAGTCCGCATTTACCCCAAATAAATAATCTCCGTCATCAACACTAGAACGAGACCGTGTTTATTGTCACTGTATTTTCATACGCCCAATGGAAATGCAACAGAGGCCATGAGTTGCTACGATGGCGCCAAGACGCAAGCTAGACGAGTTCAATGCCGCGGCCAGTCCGCAGACGGGGATGTTGAACGATTTTGATATGCTCTTCCACACGCCGGACGAGACGGATCCTTCTCCCGTGCGCAAATTCCCACGGCGAGATAGTGCTCGAAAGGACTCGATTGGAGGTTACCGTCCCTGGAGGACGCTGGGCACAAGAGCAGTACCCTCATCATTACCACTGGCAAATATGGTCACAGCCGTCCAGGAGCTTATAGATCCCGACTTCGACCCGGTGATAGAAGCATTGGATGATTCGCCACGCTTCCTGAAGCCGCTACCATCCTGGATCCCGGCAGAGGACATAGAATACCTGAGCTCGAAAGGCGCTCTCACGATTCCGGAACCTCCATTGCGGAATGAGCTCTTGCGGGCCTACGTGCAATGGGTATACAACTTCATGCCTCTGTTGGATCTGCACGAATTTCTGCGAAGCATCGCTGAGAATGATCCGGACGCAAACATCAGCCTTCTCTTGTTCCAAGCGGTCATGTTTGCAGGAACGGCATTTGTCGATCTCGAGCATCTGCAGGCGGCTGGCTTTGCTACGAGGAGGGAAGCTCGCAAAGCTTTCTTTATGCGTGCGAGAGTGAGAGACTCCATGCCAAAATTTCCCCTTTTCAGTCTAACTGGTGTTAGCTTCTCTATTCATTCGATTACGAGGATGATCGAATCGCGATTCTGCAGGCGATTCTGCTGATGACGTATTGGCACGAGGTCGACGGCAGTCCGCAGAAGGATATATGGCATTGGGTGGGAGTGTGCAACACTCAGGCTCAGTCGATCGGCTTACATCGAGATCCTACAGGATCGGACATGAGTCCTGCTACCAAACGGTTAAGAATCCGCCTCTGGTGGTCTCTGTACTCCCGTGATCGGCTCATTGCCCTGGCTCTGAGACGTCCCACACAGATCAACGAAGGAGCCTGCGATGTACCCCTTCCACGCCTCAGCGATTTCGATATCAGACCGTTTCATCCTGCTGTTTTCCAGATGCTCCGATATCAACAGTTAGACGATGTCTCATATCAACGACGCCTCGCAACCATGTTTATCGAGAAGGTTAAACTGTGTCAGTACCTGGGACGGGTGCTCTTTGCGCAGTACTCCCCGTCGAACCATAATTTCGGAGCTACCAACAAGACTACCATTACGCTTGTTCCCAGGGAGGCGTCGGAGGCAGAGCTTGATCGCTGCAGTCAGAAGCTCGACGCCTGGGTCAGCGGTCTACCAAAGGACGCTCAGTTTATCCCACCCAAGAGCCAACATCTCAGCGAAGGCGAAAAGGTTCTGCTTCTTCATTCTGCCATGCTCCGGATGATATATCACGCAACCTGTAGCGCCCTCCATCGACCACAGGCTTTAATATTCGGCAGAAAGGCACACTCGACATCCAAAAAGGCAAAGTGGTCGATAACTGCCCGTCAGAAGATGCAGGATGCGGCCGCGGGGACGACGGAGATCGCCCATGGCCTGAATCGCCTGGGCTTGACCAAATTCCTTCCCGCTTCCGGGCTGACGGTTGTGTTGCCAGCAGCCGTCGTTCATCTAACCAACCTGACATCTTCCAACCCTGTCGTGCGGGACGAGAGCACCTGGAATTTCCACCGGTGTGTCGAGGTGCTGAACAAGCTGAAAGATATCTACCCGGCTGCGGACCACGAAACTGCCTACCTGGAGGAAGCGGTCAGGTGGCAATTGAAGCGTTCGCCGAATTCCGTCCTGATCATGCAGAATGCCACGTTCAGCGTTGTTGGCGGGGATCGGACGCAGCCTGATAACGGTGCACGATCATTGACAGATCGTGCAGTCAACGACTGGACAACTTCCGCGCAAACCAAAGAATCAACACCAGCCAGAACTAACATGAGAAATAATAACCAATTCCAAGGAAGCATTATCGAGCTTGACGAAGAAGATCGTGACAGGAATACTACTCTCCACTCCACGGATTTTCGAGATCAAAATGCAGGTAGATTCAACAACACCACCATGATGACCTTCACCAACAACAATACATGTAGTATCAGCGACCACTCCTCCTCCTCATATCAGCTCCACAACATACAAATTCAATCAAACAACGACAGCACTCCAACAAATACCTTCCCCGACAGGAATAGTCCCAAGGAACAACCAGAAGAATGGGACTGGAATGTCGACGTCTTGAATGACTGGTTAGTATCCTCCGATGAAGATGGAGATGGAGATGGAGATGGAGAAGGGGAGAACGAAAACGAAGGTCAAAGCCAAAGCAAGCACGAACGACAGACGCAGATAGAGAACAAGGATGCCGACCACACTACAAAGAACATGCGACATGATGCAGAGAACCTGTCGAAAGAAAAAGCAGAAGCAGAAGCAGATATTGTATCTTCTTCTTCTTCTTCTTCTCCGCCGCTGCTGCTTCACACGGAGCAGGAGGACCAGCACCAGCACCAGGACCAGCAACAACAGCTCTTAGTATCGCCATCCTTATTATTTCCCCCTTCTGTTATCAGCAGCGATAACAGCAGCAGCAGCAGCAGAGACTCGATGATGATTACTGGCGACTTGGAACGCGATCTAGGGTTTGCTTGATAAGTACATACATACATACACACATACGTATGTACAGTACATACGTATATTGTACTTGCTATCTAGTACATATACAGTACATACTAATACTATGCTTTCCTCATCCTGTCCTATCCTATCCTATCCTATACTATACTATCGCCTGCTGGGTTTGCAGGTGAGAAGAGGAATTTTCCTCAGCGTTGGCGCTGCAACCTTCATTTTCATTCTGGATGGCTGCTCTAGAAACAGGGAGTGTACAAAAACAAATATAATCACTTGGACATTACAATAAGACAATGAATATATCTAGGAGTCTTGTCTGTCTGTCTGTTTATTTGTCTAGCTAGCGATTCTATAGTAGTGAGATTTACTTTTCTTATCTGACTGAGCCACCTACATACTACTACAATACTGCTCTGCCCTTTACTCGCCCTTCTTCCCCCATCGCGCTGCCTCGTCACCCTTCTCCCAGGTGTGTTCGATATAGCCCAGTCGCTTCTTCACATCCTGGACTGTGGTCTTGTCGCCTGTGTTCTTGCCCAGGTTGTCGCTGAGCTTGACGGCAGGACGACCCCCTGCAGTGGCGATCTTGATGACAATGTTCAGGGGCACCGATTTTTGTCCGTCGGACTTTCTCCGGAAGTCATCTGGAAAAGGTTCCCTTTCAGCTACTATTCTACTTTCGGGGATGGATTTAAATAGGTAAAAGGTGAACTTACTGGTTAAGAATGTACCGACGCCAAAGACAGGCTGGAAGCCGGCCTCCTCGGCAATCACTTTATATTCCAGGCAAGAATCGACGTTCAAAGAATCTGAGAAGACAATGACCTTTTTGTCCTTAATGCCTTCCTTGTCGTAGAATTCCCGGACCATCTTGACGAAATACGCTGGATCGCCCGAGTCCTGTCGCACGCCCTGAAAGACCTGAGCGTACGTTTTCCTCGTAGATGGTCGACCATTAGGCTGGACGGGTGCTACCACGGGTGGTTTGGTGTCCGCGAGGCTTTCTGGCGTCGATCCTGTAGTGGTCGACTGATTTGACGGCTGCACGGTGTCTGCTCCAAACCCAGCTGTTGTGTAGTCTGGAATAGGCTTGCGGAACGCATCGAGGAACGCAGGCGTCCCGAAGGTGTCGGTCAACGCGATGCCCAGAACCTAAAATGCTACTTGTGAGTTTTGACACCGAGATTGACCAACTTCAATGTAATCGATAGACAAACGTACACCTTCCCCAAAGCATCCAAGCCAGTAGCGCAAAGCCAGCTCGTTGGCATGCTCGTAGTCATCTGTGAAGGCGGCAATGGCCATGTACCATTCGTGCGCAACAGTTCCCACTGGATTCACACCATACTTCATGGCGAAATGAACGTTGCTAGTGCCCGAGAATACTCCCTTCCATCCTTTTTGCTTCCCCTCTTCCGCAGCACGGCACAAGCCTTTCATGACCAGGTCGTGTGTGTGGTAATCCCGCCTCCGTCTTGAACCAAATTCGGAGAAGATGCAACCATTCTCCAAAAGAGTAACCCCCTTACGGTATGCCCGCTCCTCTTGGTGGCTGTAATCCCAGTCCGTGTCACAAAATTTGAAATATGCCTCGCTCGTGAGTGCCAGGAGGGGGATTTCATAGAGGATCGTCTCAACCCAGAGACCTTTGGTGAAGTATTCGAGATCGCCCAAGTCGTCATCGCTGCCGGTGTCTTGCACAGGAGTAAAGGTGATCTCAATCTGTTCAGACGGTTTGAGACGGAAATTGCGGAGGTATCGGAGGTAGGCTTCATTGAGGTAGGGACAGGCCTTTTTCAGGAACTCGATCTCTTCGTCTGTCACAGTGATGTTCCCAAGCTCTAGAATTGCAGGATATGAATATCATTCCAAAATAGACCGGAAACCTTTGCAATATAGGGATCGCCACTTACTATTTATTTGCTCTATCAACCACTTGTATGCTGCTCGCGATAGTTTCATGTGGGGAGTACGATTTGTAAAGCCATACGTAACCTCTGTCACATGAATCATTAGCTTTTCCCCCCTTGTTTGGTCAGGGCAACAGCGAAATCCACTCACGAACGTCAGGAAAATACTTCAGCACAGCAGATTGCATTGTCAATTTGTACAGGTCTGTATCGAGCAGGGAAAAGATCCCCTCCGGTGTCGGAGGAGGGGCATCTTGACCCATTTTGACTGCGCTGGTTTCCCTTTAGAAGACAGCGATTCGATATTGATAAGTGAAAATATTAAAAAAGGTTCTGGGATGACCTGGTTACTGAGAGCAGTCCCCATAAAGAATGAAATTGGCAGTGTGAAGAGATAAGGAATAATTTCTAATGCCCGTCTTTCCTGCGGGGGAACCATGACACCCCGCGGCCGCGTAGGCAGAACCATGTTTGTGCTGTTTGCATTGTTATGTCATCGATATTTACATTTACAGCGCGCATTGTCTGCCTTGCTCACATTGATCTTCTTCAACTGCAGTACAGTCTGGAGGCTATGATCTGCATAATTCTTGTTGTTCTGGACGCCCATAGATGGGGATGCACTGGTATGACGTGCAGACATGCGAAGGTGGAAGATTGCATGCCAAGACCAGGTGAAATAGGATTGGTCTCACGACAACCACTTAGAAAGACACAGGAAAAAGAATGCAGGGGCTGAGATGATATCGACAAATTGCATTCGAATACGGGCGTATTCTAATACAGAAGAACGTAGCTATCTCTACGTAACCTGCTAAATACGCCCATACTCTGATACTGAGAAGACGAGATCCAAACCATGATTTTCATCTGTACAGTACAATACATCTGAAGCGCAAAGCCTTGTAACTGTAGACGTAGTACTGACGTATGTGTGTGGCGTACGTGATTAGCTAATCCAGTCTTTGTCATCATATCACGTGACAACACTCAACCGCCACATTACATCAGATGACTGCCCAACTAAAGTTCATCTTCAAGTCTCAACCATTGAAGATCACTGTTTCCCCACTGCCGCAGTTGGATCTCATCCAACTACCCAGGAATATTATTTGGTACGGACTGTCAAGATTCAGAATTCCGTGGCCATGACGACGGAGGACTGTGCCACGGTCCTTGAACAGTTCGTTCACGATGGTAAGTGAATCCAAATGACTCGCAAATGGCCCTAGCTAACGCGACGCGCGCAGTTGCGAACTTGCCTGCTGAGATCACACATTTGATGGAAGAGATCCAAGCCAAGGACAAGATCATCCAGGAATGCCGCGCGATCATCAATTCCCGCGACAACAGTCTGCAGAAGTTCATCAAGCTTAACGGCAGTCTTGCGCCGAATCCAAAGGAGGAACAGTACAGCAAGCTCATCCTGCAGAATTTGGATCGATGTCAGGCACTGCAAGATGAGAAAATACAGCTTAGCGAGAAAGCATGTGTCCTATTAGACCGTCAAATCAAAAAGCTGGATATCAAGATCCGCGACCTAATAAACGAGGGTATCCTCTCTAATGACCCGCCCATTCCTTCGCTCTTCAACAACAAAGATCAATACCGGGATCCTCCAAAGACTTTGTTTCCTGACCAGACTCCAAACGATGTCTCATCGTATTCGCCTCTCAATCCCACGTCCGGAAATACCAACACTGCGTCGTCGACGGCCCAACGGCTCAATCAGACTAATCCTCGTCCTGCTAACACTTCAACATTGGCCACGCAGAATGCCTCTCGCAGCTCCGCTCCCTCGACTCCCACTGCAGCAGCCCTACATCTCCAGCAACGACAGCGTGAATCATCTGCGGGAGCCGTTGACAGCAAGCGCAGGCGCTTGAACGCATCTCTTGGCTCCCTTCCCGCAGCGCCGTCGAATCTGCGACAATCATCGCTTGGACCGGGAACCCCGAAGGCGGGAACGCCTGTATCAAATCGTGCCGGCAGCGCTGGTCCGCGTGCCGGTGGGGTGACCAAGAAAGCGGTGACGAAGAAAGTCGCTCCTCACCAGCAAGTAAAGAAGATCAAAGCAGTCACCTCCGGGAAGCCTGTTAAACGCTCCTCGAGCGCCAGTGGCCGCCTCAAGCTCACCACAGGTGGCGGGGCACTGAAGAAGTCACCCTCAGCCGCTGGTGGGGATGAGGACGACGAAGACTCTGTCCTCAGCAGCGCCGACGTGTCTGAATCGGAGAACGCGGGCGTTTCTCGACGTGCCGGCCAGGGCGCAGCAAATGATTCGGACGAGGAGATGGAGGACGAGGAAGACGAGGGCGGTGAGGACACCAAGGTATACTGCACCTGCCGCAGTGTCAGCCATGGTGATATGGTTGCTTGCGATAACGACAACTGCCCTTACGAATGGTTCCATTGGAAATGTGTAGGACTCACCAGGGAGCCGATAGGCACCTGGTACTGTGATGAGTGTAGACAAAACCTGGGGAAATGATGGGGTATGCTTCTTTTTCTTTTTTATTTTATTTTAATGGCGTTACGAGTCTAGGTCCTGTACAGTATACCCAGAATTTTTTCTATCTTGTTTTATAGAGTACTTTTTAGCCATGGTAGCATTCCTAAATACAACCAGACCGCCCGTCCTCGTTGGACACTAAAGCATACATTTATGCCAGAAGAAATCCCAACAACCCATTTTTTTAAGCCCCTGTTAAATCACAGATGCATGCGAAAACCAAGGGGACCCGACCATCAAAACTCCGTCGCTATGCATAATAGGAAAATCTTTTTTCATACAGTAGTACATCAGATGTGGTGGCCATGAATGGGACCGACGCTTCCTGCCCATTGCTTAGCAGAGCAGAATCAAAAACCAAGCGCTTTTTCTAGCCAGGAATCAAAGTATTCGCAATTCTCTGGACTGACGGCTCCGCCGGGTTGACACAGTTTGAACACGGGACACTGTCCACACGGCGCCTCAACCATGCCATTCCTGCCGAGCCAAGCTTCAAATTGTTCGTTCGCCACGGCGGTATCCCCTTCCCCACGCGTCTTTGAAGCCAGTCTGACATTGTTTGGTTTTTTGACAGCCTTATAATTTAGGCCATTATTCAACGCGACCAGTTTGTTATCGTAGCAGAGCATGTCGAGCAGCTGCGCAACGCTCTCATCGTTTAGGGTCACAGGCGTAATACCGACCTTGTTCACTTCGGCCGTGATGTCTTTGACTGTTGGGTAGTGCTGGTATCCGGCCGGGAAGGGAAGATACTGTTTCTCCGAGTCGGACTTAACGTCACCGCCGCTGACTTTCTGACGTTTGGCGTGATGTTTGTCTGTGCGGGAGGTGGGAACCTCATACCAGCTCCTTTTGCTGACATAGTGCTCGATAAAATCCGACAAAACATTGATGAATTCGGCGTCCAATACGCCATCGGTGAACCATGCGCCTCCCGTCACATCTTCACTCGGTGTAAGTTCAGCCAACATGTAAACCTTCCTGCCTGGGAACCTGACATTTTGAACGGACTTGATATAGTTCTTGCTTTCCAGTGACTTGAGACAGCGGTCTATAATTGATTTGTGGAGATTTGTGCGAGCCTTGAGAGGACGGATCCAAATGCCCGCACGACCGGTGGAGTGGATAACATCGTAGATCAGACTCTCGTTGGGACTGAGGTTTTGAAGTCTGTGCCATTCACTGTTAGAAAGATGTCTCCAAATTGAAAAGGTGCTCGCTTTTACCTTTCAGCATCCTTCTGGGAGATGAGTTTCCATGCCAAACGATCATCCTTGTCCTGGTGTGTACGGAACAGTTTCTGGTCGACCAGCGACTGGGTGCATTCCAACAAGAGGTTCAAGTCATTATTCGGGATCACCCCCAAACTCAGAAGATCCTGCTGATAGATGAGATGGTCTTCCGAGTATTTGCTGCGACATTTCTCATAGAGCTCCGAGGCAAGAGCCGCGGCGCCTCGCGAGGAACCCCCCGCGGCGGCCATTGCGAATCACCAGCAGCTTCGACGTGGTTGAAAAGAGAAGTCGATCACCGGATGACTGTCCAATATATCATATTCGCTTGGGACCCAGCACTCCTAGTCCACCATTGGATCCAGTGGGAAGAGTGAGAGACGAAGGTAAACAAGCAAAATGCAGAAAACTCCCACCGAGCGCAATCTTCACCATAGTGGCGGGACCATTTTCTGCCGTCAATTAAAGTTAAAACGCGGGCTTGGCGGGCGCCTAGGTCACGTGGCTGGGTGACACCTACGCCACTGATGCCTCAGGCGCCAATGGCTTTGCCCACCTTCTGCCTCAGGCTCCCATTCTGCTCCCCGCGGAAGCTACATGAATGAAGCTCGAAATTTCCAGAAGCTCCAGCCCAGCAGCGGTCATAATAACTGCAACAGCTCTCCCCGATCTGCAAGATTTCTTGCTTGAAGACAATTTGAGATTCACCACCTTGAACTTCTGAACAGTGCTATATTTTTGCGGGTATGGCGGACGCATTGAAGGCGGAGGGCAACAAGGCCTTCTCTGCAAAGGACTATCCCACGGCCATGTACGTCGCTTAGACATCCCCGCTTGACATGTTGAGCAACAGCATCAGAGCTTCGACTGACGACCGTTTCCCAGTGACAAATTTACACAAGCCATTGCTCTTGAGCCGGACAACCATGTCCTCTATTCTAACCGATCCGCGGTCTATGCGGCCCAGTCGGAGTACCAGAAGGCGCTCGACGATGCCAACAAGGCTACAGAGCTGAAGCCTGACTGGGCCAAGGGGTGGAGCAGGAAGGGAGCTGCCCTGCGTGGACAGGGAGATCTTCGTAAGCTGCCCCGTCTATTTTCCACATATATCGGAGTTCCTGTTGTACTGACTATGAGTTGCAGTCGGAGCTCTCGATGCATATGAGCAGGCCTTGAAGCTCGAACCCAACAATGACCAATTCAAATCTAGCGTGGAGTCTGTCAAGAGGGCAATCAATGGGGAGGCCAAAGCGGACGGCTTTCCTGGAAATCTCTTCAATGATCCGCAGCTCTTCCAGAAACTGGCCAACAACCCCAAGACATCTCACTTGTTGGCGGACCATGAATTCATGTCAAAGCTGCAGCGGTTGAGGCAGAACCCAAGCAGCATGGGAGACGAGTTGCGGGATCCCAGATTCCTCCAGGTCATGAGCGTCCTTTTGGGCATCGACATGCAGTTCGGTGGCGCTCCGGGCGCAGGGGGTCCATCAGGTGCCGCTGCTGAAGCAGAGGAGGATGTGCCTATGCCGGATGCCTCTCGTCCCAAGCCTGAGGAGCCCAAGAAGGAGCCCGAGCCCGAGCCTGAGCCCGAAGATGAAGAGACCATCGCCAAGAAGAAGGCGCAGGAGGCTGGTGACGCTGAGAAGAAAATAGGCAACGACTTCTACAAGAAGAGGCAATTCGATGAGGCCATTGAACACTACAACAAGGCCTGGGAACTCAACAAGGATGTCACCTATCTGAACAACATCGGGGCTGCCAAGTTCGAGAAGGGTGACTACAAGGGGGCCATCGAGGTCTGTGAACAGGCCGTCAGCGAAGGTCGGGAGCTGAAGGCTGATTTCAAGACCATTGCCAAGTAAGTACAATGACTGGCAGGATAACTACATGATCGGGGTACTGACTGGTTGCGCAATAGATCCTTTGCACGAATTGGAACGGCATACGAGAGACTGGGCGACCTTACTAAGGCTATCGAATACTACAACCGATCACTCACTGAGCACCGTACCGGGGATGTCCTGACCAAGCTGCGCGCTGCAGAAAAGGCCAAGATCAAGGCGGAGAGAGATGCCTATATCAACCCGGAGGAAGCGGAGAAGGCCCGTGAGCTTGGCCAGAAGAAGTTCCAGGATGCCGATTACCCTGGTGCCGTCGACGCCTTCACTGAGATGACCAAACGGGCTCCTGACGACCCGCGTGGATACTCCAACCGTGCGGCAGCCCTCATCAAGCTGATGGCGTTCCCTCAGGCGGTGCAGGACTGCGATGAAGCCATCAAGCGGGACCCCAAGTTTATCCGTGCATACATCCGCAAGGGCCAGGCACTCTTGGCCATGAAGGAGTACAGCAAGGCTCTCGATGCCCTCACGGAAGCGCAAGAGCAGGATGAAAAGGGCCAGCACACGCGGGAGATTGAACAACAGCAGCAGAAGATTATGGAGGCGCAAATAGCCGCCCGCGCTGGCGAGACGGAGCAGGAAACAGCCGAGAGAATTCAGAAGGACCCGGAGGTGAGTATCTCACCACGTCATTGCTTCTGTCGGATCAAAACTAACCACCATCAACTCTACGCAGATCATGTCTATCCTCCAGGACCCTGTCATGCAGAGTATCCTGCAGCAGGCCCGGAGCGACCCTGCTGCCCTTCAGGAGCACATGAAGAACGCGCACGTGCGGAGCAAGATTCAGAAGCTCATCGCGGCTGGTGTCATCCGGTTGGGACGGTGAAGGCCGGATAATTTTAAGCTGACATGGAATTGCCGACCTTGTCATTGAGCTGTGTGTCCTTCCAACAGGTGAGGGTAGAATGTAGGGGGGCCATGTTGCGTGATGCATAAAGGGTGTATGCATTTAAGTCTTAGCGTTTAATGAGTCTCTATAATGTGATGACTGTACGATCAGCAATGCCAGTAATCGTTTTTCCATAGCAAAATCCGAAACTAAAAACTGATACACTACTTGAATGTATTATTCTAAGATTATGTTGTGCTTCCAATTAATTTTTTTTCGTTTTGAAGACGTCACTTGAAACTGAAAACCTGGAAACCTGAGGTTTTTTTTGTTATATATGGATGGGAGGGGACGATCCAGGAGATATGAAACGCGTGAGGGGCCAGTATTATGTCATAAAAATGCCCGAAGGATTTAAAGATGATATCGAAATCGATCAAAGCATCTCAAATCTACATGTAACCTGCCGGGTCCGATCGCCGCTAGTTCTTGGGCGTCAATCACGTCAAGGCTCAAGCACGGATCCAGTTGGCCTTCAGGACTGGGGCTGACCGCCGCAGCCGAAGCAAATACTGCAGACTCGTACATATAATTATCCCTTGAGATCACTGATCATCAGCCAGCAAGTGGGCACTGATGCAAGGCTGGCTGACTTGCCTGAGAGGGAAGGACCACCCCGCGCGTGTTTCTGGCCATTGCAGAAGACGATGCGGGGGCAGTAATTCTCCTACTCTCATCGGAAATATTCTCTGGAGGACGTTGGCCAACGAGTTGCTCTCAATGCCATCTGGCAGGTTTCTCAACGGTGAATAATTGTCTCCAGAGCCCCGAGCTAAAAGCGGGCCGTCAAACGTGACTGATGTGATGACCCATGCGTCCCTTGCGTCGTGCTGAAACCACTTTTCCTCCCGCTCCAGAGCAGATCGGAGTGCCGCAAGCTTGAGGTTTCTAAATTCATCGGACAGCTGGGATCGGTTGGTCGCAGACATACGGATGCTGCAGCCTGCATGCTTGGAGAGGTGACAGTTCTCCCTGTGACCAATCACATGGGCCAGAAACAGTTTGTATCGAAATTCTGCTTCCAATCATCCTCAATGGGCGAGACCTCTCCTCCTGTGCAACCCTGCGCCATCGCGCTGCTATCTGTGCGCAGTGAAACAGTGAAAATCTATGATACATGAGACGGAGAACCAGGACCTGTCTTCTGCAAGTGTCCATCATCCAGTTATTATTATCATCATATAAGGCTACTGCATGCACGGGTGGTCATCTCTGCAGGCTGCAGGCAGATCTCCCAAGCTACCACTGACGCATCTAGATGATCGTGACTGATGCCGATGCACGGACGCGTTTAGCGCCCCTGAGATGTCCAAGCTTCCTGGCCCAGCAGAAAGATTATCGTTACTCTCGTACAACGACGAGGTTGCCTCCAATGGTCTGGACCTTGTGGCCTACGACCCGAATGGATGCTCGGCTCCGCTCCCGGACAGGCATCCGAATATACTACTTCTTGTTTCTGATTCCAAAGCTATGGTCTCTTCCCGGTTCTTGTGGCTGTCGCCTCCTCGTCCAGTTTATTTGAATTAATAAATGTTAGAGAATTTATCGGACGAGTCGACGGGCTTTATCGACATTACGCAGGAACAAATTGAGGCAGCATGCCCGCGCAGCTTTTCCGCTTACTCGTCATCTTTGTGAAGAGGACGGCAAAGACCAGCTGACTAGAACCCGTTGATGCCAAGTTGATGCCTGTCTGCTGGGTCGCCTGCGGCCTACCCCTGACTCGGGCCGGTCAGGCCGGGTCTGGTGGATCGAAAACTCCTGGAGTCTGGAGTTAGAACGCTCGAGCTACTGCACGCGTCGACAGGAGAGCACGCGCGAGACCTTCACATCACCGTGACAAAGCGGCATCCATGTCCATGCCCTTATCAATACATCTTCACAATTAACCAGAGAGTGATCGATTATCGCAATGCCCAAGCGACAGTGTGTCTTGACAGAATTCAGGGGCAGGTTCAAGACAGCATCACTCATCGAGGGAAGCCAGGCTAGCCAGTTAGGGGTAGGCTCCGTACCACCGTATCGTCCAGAAGAGAAACCAGGCAGAAAGCGGCATGAGCTCCGAGTCCTGACGATCGATCTCGATCGGCTGCTCGTGCAACTCCAGGCCCCAGCTCCGTGCGCCCACCTATTGCGTCCGCCCAATTGGAGTCTGTCTCTTATGATTCCGTCCTCATCGAGTCATAATAATAAGACAACCACGCCCAGCTAGGAAAAGGGTGGGCGTTGCGACGAACAGGTGGACAACGGCCCGACCAGTGGGCTCCAGCCTGTCCCGTGCGCATGTTTACTCCGTACGCCTTGGTTTGTTTTCCCCCTGTTACCTGGTAGACAGCTCGTTGGTTCGGGACGAACGGTGGTCCGCCCCGGACGCGCCGCGGGTTGGCCGCCAGCGCTGCCAAGCCGTAAAATTAATTTGCAGACACAGACAGACTCCGCGCGGCCTGCGAAACCGCGCCAGACCGGTCACTACTGGCGTCGTCTAGCTGGGACGATCGCCTGTCCACCTCGCACAGCTTCGAAGTTTCTCGCCGCTCAGCAGTCGTTATCCTGAGAGTCTATCAGGGCAGCTTGTTCAGGGTCCCTGATCTGGCAGTTACGATTCGGACACACGCTGGATACTGGCCCAACAGCAAGGTGGTAGTCGGGCAGAGTCTCCGGATATATTCACAGGACAAGGCAAGCAAAAAAAAAGGAAGGAGGTCAAGGAGCACACGGGCCAATGAGCTAAGAAAGACAAATAAAACAGCTTTTCGCTCGATGCAGAGTCGTTGTCAGCCTCCCTACAGCGCCACACTGAGCAACTGGTTCTAGCCAAAACGCTCTCCTCATAAACGCTACTCCGGATGTGCACTTTCCAATCCGCGTCCGAGTGGCTGGGTCATGAAACTGACAGGCTGCAGGCGTCAGTATCGTTTTTCCTTGGGAGGTTCAAGTCCGGAGACCGACGGCGTATGCCATCAGTTCCACCAGGAAAAAGGAGAACCCTGTGGACCTGTGGGTATCTCCCTTCGTAGTAGCTATCGATTATGCACCATGCGCGCCCAGACTGCCCCCCTGGGCTCCTAGGCTAATCCTGGACCGGACAGTGAGAAACAGAGCGACCTTAGGTGCCAAGCCGTCTGCTTCATTGGCGTACGAGGCCTGCTTAACTCAACCCCACTGTGACGGATCCTACCTGTTGGGAGGCTCGAAGCTTATCCAGAATGGTGAAGCTACATTGGACGGACTCTCTATCGCGGAGTCCATTCCCAGTCTCTCGGGGCCGCAGGAGCCCCATTCGGGTGCATCGAGGTTTCTTGAACGAAAGCTCGCCTGCCCAGGCTGATCTTTTCTCTCGCATGCTTGACAGCTTCAAGTCCTTGACCGACCTGACTGACGGTTGACGACGTCAACTGCGACGTCGTGGTGCCTTTGACGACTGAACTATCATGTCCTGAAAGTTAACAAGCAGATATCGTGGATCTGCAATTTTTTTATTATTGCTGCTAGCTAGGTGAGATTAATTCGTGTTTTAATAACCCCGACTGTCATAAGAACAATCCTTGCACATTAATATCATGCAAGCGAAACACTGCTGCGCTCTGCGCACCTCATTCTCCACTCCGAAAGGCATATCAGTCTTACGGCTCGAGTCTTTGTCTCTTTGTATGGTCTAACTCGAATAACCGCCTCCAGGACCGGATTCCTCTCCTTTGACCTGCCGAGTCTACGGAGTATTCTGAAAGGGAAAAAAAAGGGTCGCATTGCAGAATTATATCCGTTCGCACGTGTCTCCGAGTCGTCGCTGAACCCACGGTGAGACTATTCCCAGTTTCCAAGCGCTTGTCCTGCCGCTTGTGCTCGTCGCATGTTTGGCTAGAGGTACCTGGAATACTGAGACTAATTAGATCGATGCGGAGGGCGCTGTTCGTTTTTGCAGAGCTCGGATTGACCGCTCGTTAAGAATATCCATCCTGTCATGTTTGGGTTTCTGGTTAATTACAATTATTGAGAATTGCGCGAATATCTGGCTCAAACAGCGGGAGGCTATTCGCTTCACTCCTGGCCGTATGTTTCAATGAGGGTCAGGCTGGTCCTGTGAACGACTACTTCTGGAACTAGCTGAGAGGCATACTGTTCACCGCAGCAGGTGCTGCCAGGTGCGCCCAAGCTCCTGACCGTTGATCAAGGATCGAGAGAACTATGGCTGCCAACACTGAAAATCACCGTCCTGCCGAGGCGGACGCATTTCCCACACCATCACCTGCACCATTTCGGACGCCTTCGAGAGCCATGTCTCGACATTCGCACCGGAGAGACTCATCTCCCGGTCCATCGTCATCCCCACCATCTCTTCCGCTGCAGCATTTCTCCCCTGACGATCATGAACATGCCATTGACGACGTCGTGAATGATGACACGATATCACCGCTTGATCCACGCCGGTTCACTCCCACACTACATGCGTCCCTTGTTTCCGAGATCCTTTCCTTACGGAGGGAACTGGAGAGCAAGAACAAAGCGATCGATGCTCTCGAAGCAAGTCTGGAGGACACCCGCGCTGAAAATGAGGCTCTCAATGAAAGTCTATCAAAGCATACGAAGGAGAACCGTTCGCTGAAGAGGCAGATGCAGCTTCTTGAAGGCGGTACCCTCTCAGCGCTCAGTGATTTGGCCAAGGAACGAGATGAGGCGGTGGAGAACATCACCGATGTTCGGAAGAGGCTGGAGCAGACACAGAAGAGAGCCCGGACTCAAGAGGAACAAGTAGAAAGAACCCAAATGCTATGGGATCGAGATAAGCAAGCTTGGGAGTCAGAGCGAAGAAATTGGGAAAGGAAGGTGCACGTTATGGAAAATAGGTTGAAAATGGTCCTGAATGAAGTTGCAGCTGCTCAGGCTGCTGGCGCGTTTCGCAAGCCCCAAGAGGGCGGCGACAATAATGACCCAGGGAGAGACACTATCACCACACGAGGAAGTGACACGACAAGCGTCCGATCGAGCAGGAGGCGAGCCAGCACGACCAGTGAGAGCACTCATGACGAAGAGCTTCCTTACAACAGCGGGAGATTCTCCTCCATGAGCTTTGTTAATGGGCATGGCGTCAAGCCCGATGGTCTCAATCTGGCTGAGGAATTGGCCTTCGATGAGGAAGATGAGGAAGAGGAAGAGTTCGCCGAACAGCACGAAGAACTTCCAGAGGAAAGGGAAAGGCCCACGTCTGTTCAGTCCCAGCTGTCTTATACCATGGCATTGAAAGCCCGAAAGATCCTTGGTCTGTCTCTTGATGGAAGCGTTGATCACCCTGCTGCCTCTGATGTTTTAGAGCAGACCCGCCCATCAGACCATATAGAGGAGTATGGCAATGGAAAGCTCACGGAGGAACGCCAGCTCAATTATCGAGATATTGGCGTTCAGTACTCACCTCCGCCGTCGCCTCAGCTGCCGCCACAATCAGAACCTTCGCAGGACCTTCCTGCAAGCGAAGAAAAGGTGGAAGAATCGGCTGCTGTTCCCGCAAGTCGTGGTTACCAGACGGTGGACAGTGGTACTCTGACCATGCCAGTCGCTATGGTGTCCAGTTCATGCCAGACTGTCGACCTTCCCAGCCCTCCTCGCACACCCGAACCTACTGAACCCGCTGAACCTACCCCGGTTATTAGCCAGGTCAACATGACGTCTAGCTCAACGCAGACCGACCCGGTGATTATCTCCACTGAAGAGGAACAAAAGGCTTCGGAAGCGCCGAAGGAACCACAATTCGCAGTCCCTATTCCGACGATTGCAATCCACCCGCCCGGTTCGGAACCCTCATCCCCCAGAAGCAGTGTCGTTTTACCCCCACATACGAAGAGCGTGTCATGCCAGACAGACTTGCCGTTATCCAAGAATGTGCGATCTGTCTCCATGCAGACAGAAGAGATCCGAATCGATAAGCGCCCCGTCAAGCTCCCGGCGAGCTTGCTTCCATCAGCGATCCTGGATCGGCCTACGGACAAGTCTGAAAGCCAGGAAATCACAATGCCCTTTGCGCCTCCTCCCCGGTCGCCTAAACGTGCACCCCCGAAACCACCGTCCGCTGGCGAAGGAGCGTCCAAGACCCTCAAAGGAAAGCAACCGGAACGCGTGCAGGCTTACCCAGGAAACAACGATAATGGCCCACTGGCGGATAATGACAGATCAGACATACGACGCCCGTTCCGGTCGAGTAGTCTGTTTGCTGGCTTTGACGACGAAGAGGAACAGGGATCCGGTTTCTTCAGCGATGATGAACTATACAACCGGCCGATGGCTTCATACTCGCTCAAATCCGGGAAAATGGTTCCCCGTTCTAGTCTCGACGAGAAACCCATCCGGGAAGTTGATGAGCCGGATGAAGCGCCCGTAAGTAATCAATCTAGGACAGGGTCCATACGAAGACCACCGCGTGGGTCGAAGATGGCCTCTACTTCGAAAGAACCAGATATCCGGCGAGCCGCATTGATATCTAACGGTGCTGCCGCGCATCAGAAGTCACGTCCGCGAAGCCCTAGCGAGCCTAGCATCGACAGCGCTGGTTCTACTGGCGCAGCCCGACCTCCCTTTCCGGTCCCTGTTAGACTCAGCTCGAGGAAGGTCCCCACGAGCGCCAGCGAGGGTGCACAAAGCCCGACCCCGTACAGCAATAGGAATGAGCGCCCCGGAAGACGTATCACGAGACAGCCTACCCTTCGCAAAGTTCGCTCTGCTGCCGCAATATCAAAAGCGAATCAATCGGAACGTCCTGGGAGCCGGTCACCGCCTGCAATGTCGACCTCGTCTTACGCCCCTGATAGCCCGAAACTTCCCCCGATGCCTCACGATGACGTTACCGCGCCTCGAGGCAAAAGATCGGTCAAGAAGCAACCGTCGACCCGCACCGGCTCTTCCGTCTACTCTCACTCGAGAGATGAGTCGACGCCTAGCTCTGTTCAGCCTACGAGCGTCGTTGACGCAATCGCCCAAACCATGGTGGGCGAGTGGATGTACAAATATGTCCGCAGGCGGAAGTCGTTTGGCGTGTCAGACTCGAAGGATTCTTGGGAGCATGGGAAGAGCACCGAAGAAGTGTCGGCTAATATCACCAGCAATGGTGTTAGACACAAGCGGTGGGTTTGGCTGGCGCCATATGAACGTGCAGTCATGTGGAGTAGCAAACAACCGACGAGTGGCACTGCACTTCTCGGTAAAAGTGGCCGCAAATGTGAGTACTATGGATGTCAAGAAGGTGGTAAAAAAAAAAGCCGTCGCTGACTAAATGATACAGTAACCATTCAATCCGTTCTTGACGTCAAGGACGATACACCCCTACCCAAGGGCTCCAGTCCCCAGAGTCATTTTAATAGGTCCATTCTCATTCTGACTCCTCAACGTGCGTTGAAATTCACCGCGATGAGTCTGGAGCGGCATTATGTCTGGCTCACGGCACTGTCGTTTTTGAGTCATTCATCCATAGGGATGAGCGATCTGGCAGCTCTACCTCCGGTCCCTCAAGATGACTTTGTGCCACCTCCTCCAGCACCCGCGCTTAGACGGAACCCTATTCGGGATTCGATCAGGGTTGCAAAGAGCAAGCCTCGCCAGCAACCCAACGCGAAGCGATCTTTTACCGCGCACCCGGCCCCTGTGCCGGAATATGGCGATAATTCGATGGACCCAATGGATGCAGCTGATCCTCCAAACGTACCACGGTTTTCGAGCCATACTCGCAGGCGCAGCAACACGGCGCCTCGTGCGCCGCCAAGTGCATTCCGCAGCTTTTCCAGTAACGCAACCGTTCCATCGACTTACAGTGGCACTACGGCGGCTTCCTCCGATCTATACACGACTTCTTCTATGGGGGGCCCTAGCTTTAGCCGTCGAACGTCCGAGGCCAGTGGGCCGTCCAGTGCTGGCACGGGCAACTTTTTTGACGCCGTGGGGACGGTGCGGATGGAGGCATTCATCGACCGAGTGGACATACCCCGGTATCGAGGAGGTAACCGCGGTCGAAATGGACCGCGGAAAGGAGACTCGAGCCAGTGGGGGCACCATGATCCGTTCGATTTTGCGAGATCCGACGATGGCAGCGACATCTACTATCGGAATGACGATCCCTTCCGGGGGTTTTAAACCCCCGCTATCACTATTGCACTACATCAACAGGTTCTTTATCAATCTCATATACATATATACCCCAGTCATTTCTTTGTACCATACTGTTTTGAAATGTGGAAAATAGATTTAATATCCCGGCTATTGGAGTTTTCTTTTTCATTTGTGACTAAAAGTGTTGTTTGATACCTCTTCATCGTCGACTCACTTCTTTTTTTCTTTTCTTGTGGGATTTTGGGTTTCGGTTTTGCCATAATTGAGAGCACCAGGGGGATAGCTGGACTGGCGCTGGTGCGTCTACATGTGCTGGACTTGGAATCTTCTGTCAGGTTGACAGCAGTGGCCTCTTTTCTTTGTGATACCACTTGCGCCTTTTACAAGGCTCATCCGTGTTCTTGTCATTCCGTCTCATTTTCAACCTTATCGCGGACGGGAGATGTCAATCATGTACAGTACAGTACGGAGTATATTCGAGCAGACAAGAACATTCTGATAACGGTAATTGGAATGAGATAAAGCTTGGGGTCGAGTTAACTTAGCAAGAAATTGTCAATTCGGGTGCCAGGTCAGATTTAGTATACAGTATGAAACAAAGAACAAATCATAGGAGCCAGCAGAAATGTTAGAACCGCGCAGATAGCAGTGCCTACTGGGTATACAATAAATAATTATCAATGTCTTTAGTTTTGATGTCGGAGAACCGATTCAGTTAGGCTGGTCAGTTTAGGACGAAGCAGCCAATCGCGAGGCCGTTGATTATCAACCATGACTACTGTACTACCTGTGGTTTAACACAGGCTAGCTCTTTACTCATCGCTATGTTATATGTAAACTCAAGAGGAAGAGATGAACCTGACTGCTTTTCCTGCTTGATTGGTGCCAGTCTGTCATCTTAGCACGAATACTGTTTATACAATGGCAAAATCCTCCCCGCTCCAAGTGACAATTCTCCCCGCCACAGAGGCGGACTGCCTCGCCTTGGCACAAATCGAGTCAATCGCCTTCAATAGTAGCAGTAGCAATAGCAGCAACGACGCCAACGACAGCCATCCTTCTTCTTCGAGTCTAGGACACGTCATGTTCGGCCCACCCAGCGCCGAAGGCCAGGCGTTCCGAGCCAAAGACATCGGAGAGAAGATGCGGACTGATCCGACGCTGAAGGTCTGGAAGGCTGTCGTTGACGTTGACAAAAACGACGATGAAAAAGAAGAGGAGGAGGAGGAGCAACACAAGAAAATCGTCGCATGGGCCGCATGGCACTTCTATTGCGATCCTTGGCCCGGCCAGGAATGGCAGGATAGGGAATGGCCCGGTGCGCGCAACCCGCAGGCTTGCAACGATTTCTTTGGGACGATTGCCCAGAAGAGGAGTCAGTATATGGGAGGGAAGAGATATGCCTGTACGCCTTTTCCTTTTTTTTTTCTGCTTTCTATCTCTCAATAACATAATCACTTTCTTTTTTTTTTGTTCTAATGTTCATATGACTAGTACTCGAAGTCCTCGTAACTCTGCCCCAGTACCAAAACAGCGGCATCGGATCGCGCCTGATCCAGACTGGTCTGCGCCTGGCTGAACACGACTTTGGTCTCGTCCACGCCTGGCTGGAGGCATCGGCCGAGGGATACCCGTTGTACAGGAAGTTTGGGTTCCGGGATGTCGATTCCATTGTTATGGATTTGAACAAGTACGGCGGGACGGGGTCGACGAGGCATGTTTGTATGCTGCGGTCGGCTGATGAACATTCGAATATTCATTCGAAGGAAGACAGATCTAACTAGATGGATGATGACTGATTGTTTCTTTTACGTGGATTTTCAAAATGAATGATGCTCGTTTTCAGTGAGGTGAATTATCTTCGTATCATTTCACATCATGACAGACATCATGCATGAATGCTTCTTTCTATACGAACAGATCAAAGACAACAGGTGTATATATCTATGACATATCTTGTCAAATACAGCCAAGTGTCCTTCCTCATGATATGATAATTATCTCTCCGAGAATCATGGCGACGACGGAAAAGATCATTATGCCGCTAAGCCCACTTCCCAAGAAGAGCCATCAGGCCCGCCCCCAGCAACACGCAGCCGATCATAAACGCCAACCGTCTTCGATCCTTCGTCCGGTCGGCGTCGAACAGGAAATCCCTTGCCAGCAACTCCACCAACCCCGTGTAGATCAGGATCCCCGCGGAGATGGAGTCCAGCACGCCGGAGACGATGTTGGCCGTGTTGGAGTTGGGGTTGTACGTGTTGCGCACGCCGAGCCCGATGGCGATGGCGATGGGCGTCGTCAGGCCGTACGCCAGACACAGCAGCCACGGCAGCCAGCTGTTGCGTCTGAACGGGATGGTGGACATGCGCGCGCCGACGCCCAGTCCCTCGAAGCTCTGGTGGAAGACGAGCACGGGGTACAGCGTGGCGAACTCGTCGCCAACAACGCCCAGGTTCAGCCCGATGATGACCGAGTGGAACATGACGCCGAATTCCAGGATCAGGAAGGCGGCGATCTGCTGGCGGAAGGACCTCTCTGCCACGGCGCTGTCGATCTCTTGCGCGTTCCAGGCGGCCTTTTGGCTGTCGCTCGAGGGCAGAGGATTCGCCTCCTTGGCTGTCGAAGAAGGAAGGTGATGCTCATGACCGCCGTGGTGGAGGTGAAGGACATTTTGGACGATGACGCCGCGGTCGTCCTGCTTGACGATGCCGTACTTGGCCTCGACGTACAGCTCTGCGGCAAAGTCCATGAGGAAGATGACGACGATGGAGGCGAGCACGATGGCAGGAACCCACGAGTAGTCGGCCCAGTGGCCGGTCATGCCGACGCAGGTGTCGGGGCCGATCTCACTGTAGGCCGGGTCGAGCAGGTGGACGAAGGCCGTGGCGATGATGACGCCGGTGCCGAAGTACCGGGCAAAGAGGTAGACGTAGACGGGGATCTTGAGCGAGGGAACCCGCTGCGCGACGACGGGGAAGAAAGTGGTCGCGGTGGAACAGACTAGGATGACGAAGATGGCCGAGATGCGCGCCCCCAGCTGGCCGTTGTAGTCGTTGCCGGACGCGTTAAGATAGCAGATGACGTCCGCCGGGTCGACATTGTCGAGATTGACGTTGGTCGGGTCGAACGAGGATGACATGGTGAATTACTTGTGACTGGAAAAGACTTGATGGGAGAGATAACGATCAGAAAAGCTGACAGAGCTGGATTCTTGTGGGAACACTTGACACAACTTATACTACTTGGTGGCCGTCAAGCTGGGGACCTTGGGGAACTGGTCAGCAGAACGATCCCACTTTGCTATGTTATTAGATCGCACCCAGATCCACTGGCAGGATATATCTGACATCGCGGCGCAGTGCACCCAAGGGAGTTGGTGAATTGTGGCTGAAGTGATGGCATATGGTAGCTGCCAGCATATCCAGTGCTTGCCTGCAGGGTCCCTACAACTTGATCAGGCATCTATGCCCATACATAATCTCTATGTAGGCAGGCGTACTACTGTACAACAGTCCCAAGGTAAACGTTTGTCTGCCTGTCATTCCGTCTGGTGCGTGTTAGGGCTAGACTGGACAGGTGTGGATCTACATGCCAACAACCAACACTGCACCACTCGTTCGACTACACGGCGACCATCCTATTTTATTTTCCGGTTGACAGGCGATGAAATGGGAAAATCGGATAAATTCCGAAGCCACGAGGACATCTACCTGCCCTATGGAGTACATGTCAGTCAATCTCCACAGGTATAGGTATAGTACAGGTACATCGTTACCTGTAGCGAATGCCAATGGATGGACATGACTTACTTCTGGATTTCAGGCTCGGCAACTTCGGCTGTCTTTTTCTGCACTGTTAGAGTCTGATTGGTCTGAATGGTTGTTATTGTTGTTATTGCTGAGAATGACGGTGAGGACCTTGGGAGAAAGACGAGGCCAGTCAGGTAGGAAATTTTGGTGGAATTTTTCTCATCTTTTATATCACCTTCCTATTTGATTTTAGTTTTATTTAAGGGAGTTCGTATTGACTGATAGTAGTGCTGAATTGTAAGGAATGATAATTGATGTTCGATTAGATTTAGGGTTATGGTCAGCAGAAACTACCATGTCTCCCTCTGGGAAAAGAACTAATCATGTCCCTCAAGAACGGAGATAAATCGAAGACACGAAAAAGAAAAACAAAAACAATCAAGTATGGCAAGATCTGGTCAATATAGTTTGATTCGCTGGAAATGAAACATGGATACATACCTACTTAGGTGGTAACGGTGGACACGACAACGACTGTGCCCACGCTTCCGGACCCAGAACCAACAATTATCCGCTCAGTTTAGGTGGACTAGATGTCGTTGGTCCATTACCCATCAGTCAGTCCATTTTGCGATGTTTGCTTGCTTTGACTTTGTTTGTCTAGAGCAGAAAATGTCAATGGTATAGTATAAAGTATCCTTTGTAACCGCAACCACAACCATAACCAAACCATAACCATTGGATACATTGTAATTACGCAAGATATTGGGTTGTGGCATCTTATTATCGTCGAATAAACTGGCAATGCAAGCAGGCAAGTCTAGCTAGTTAATTTTATTATACGACTTCTGTCCTGTCACAGTCTAGTAACAGAAGAAACCATACCTACCTGCCAGTTAACCTGTCAGTGCAATAGTCAAGCCAATGCCACGCTGATTGATCATCAGTCATGCCTGACCGTCCGATTGTGTGGAATTGAATTGAACTGGATGAGATTGAATATGGAGGAATTTGTTACCTATACGTAGGCAGGCAGGTAGGTATAGCTGTCGTTAAACCAGACCAGATCTACACTCATACTCAGGATAATTATCATCATTTTCTCCTTCTCTCAATTGCGCCTGCCAATAATCTACCTCTCGTCTGCAACTCATTTCATTCTGTTCCAGAGCTCTTACTTCTCGTCCTTCCTTCCTTCCTTAACGATACTCACTCGATCGTCACGGGTAGAGAGAAAAAAGAACAACAGTGTATATTTCTCCGCTCTGTACTTTACATGTATGCAAACGCGACAATAACCGCCGTTGGGCGTGTATGTAATGTATGTATAATATCATCTCATGTCGTATTAATAATTCTATTCCAACAGTTCCTCCTACTCAGCTCGATAGCGATAATCACCATCGCCATCATCCTCCACCTCCCCTTATTGACCCACATTATAATATCCCTCCCCTACAACTTCGCAGCATCCTTAACCTCGCCAATCTTCAATTTCGGACTGTACTTCTTCAGCACGGACTCGTTGTGGTACTACAAAAACCCAGACAGTCAGCAATCAGCATGATCCTCCCTCCTTAACCCCCTGTTGAGTCTTGACAATGCTCACCTTCCAGAACTGCTTCGTCGCATCCTTGCCAGCAACCCGCTTCAGAATCTTGGCGCCACCGGGGTGCTCGTCCACGAAGTTGGTCACGTCGTAGACGCCGTTCTCGATGATGATGTACAGGCCCTTGTCGGGGCTGTTGTGGGAAGCGACTTCGGCGGGGGTGAAGGTCTTGGACATGGTGGCTCTTCTTTCTTGTCTCTTCTTCTTTCTTGTTGCTGTTTTTCAAAGACACTTGTTATAGAGAGATGCGTATAGGAGAAATGTCAGATCGATCGCGTGCTTTTAAGCTGCTTGCGGAGAACTAATTAAGTCGGCCCAGAAATGCCGAGGTTCGCGGATATCGCCGTCAGATGAATCACGCTACTTCCCATTGGCTGCCGCCATGCTAAACTAAACTAACTACTCCCTACGGAGTAGGTAAGAGACTGAATAATCATCATACTCCATAGTTCCAGTACTCGTATACACAACGTAACTGGATTACAAGAGAAATACAAAAACGTATATATACAGATCCAGCATAACAGCTCCCGGGTATCCAGCTAAATCTTACTCTCGCCCGCCTGTCCCCGCCCCTTGGAAACCTTCTTGTCCAGCCCCAGCGTCTCCAGGTCCTTCTTCTTGTAGTAATGCGGCGCCACCTCCATCAGCCATTCCGGTTGCAGAGGCATGTTGCTCCGCATGTACTCCTTGCTCGTCAGCACCAGCTCGTGGTAGATCACCCACTTCGGGTTCACGTCAAACAGCGTGCTCGACGGGTGCAAGTACACCGTCTGCCCGTTCTTCACCGTCCGGTAGCTGTCGCCGCCCCGTTGCAGCCGCGCCGCGTTCGGGAAGAAGCCGGCCGTGAGCGCCTTCTGGATCGGCACCAGGTTGTTCTGCCCGGCCGACGACATGGTCACCTCCACCCGGTCGCACAGCTTGGCCAGCTGGTCCCGCACGTCGCGTGCCCGGTTCAGACTACGCTGCTGCAGGAAGTTCTCCCGCGCCCACACGTAGCTGAAGTCCGAGTCCACCCACTGGTTCCAGATATTCAGCAGGGTCAGGTGGTCGCCGCCGTCCTTGACCGTAAACCGCGCCCGCGCGCTGTCCGCGTGGATCTTTTTATCCTTGGGCCGGTAGAACAGCGCGCTGGCCTCCCCGAGCATCGCTATGATCGAGAGCACTTCCTCCACGCATCCGTACTTGTCCGCCGCCAGGATCGCCTTGGCCAGCATCGGGTCCGTCGGGAACTCCGCCATCTGTCGCCCGACTTTGGTCAGCTCGCCCCGGTCATTCAACGCTCCCAGCGCGTACAGCTGCTCCAGCGCCCGGATGATCGTTTCCGCCGGCGGAGGATCCATAAAGTCAAAGTCCAGCAGCTGATCAATGCCCAACGACTTGAGCATCAAAATCACTCCGCTGAGATTCGTGCGCTGGATCTCCGGGGTCGTATTATCCTCCAGTTCGTTGTAATACGCCCACTTCGTGTACAGTCGGAAGCATTTCCCGGGTCCAACCCGACCAGCTCGCCCGGCGCGCTGCGCGGCAGACGCTCGCGAACACGGCGTCACCACCAGGCTCTCCATGCCCGTCCGCGGATTGAAGACGTTTTCCTTGACAAATCCCGGATCGATCACGTACACGATGCCGTCGATCGTCAGACTCGTCTCGGCAATGTTGGTGGCCAGAACGACTTTTCTCGCGCCAGGCGGTGTCGGTTCGAAGATCTTGGTCTGCAGCTCCGAAGGCAAGTTGGCATAGATCGGGGCGATGATCATCTCGGGGATCTTGCCCCCTAGTTTGCGCGCCGTCTCCTGTAAACTCTGCTCGGCGGCCTCGATTTCTTCCTGACCGGTCAGGAACACGAGGATGTCCCCCGGGCCCTGTGTGATGTGGATTTGGAACACAGTCGTGATCGCGGCCGCCAGATAGTTGGCCTCAGGCTGGGACGTGTAATGGATGTCGACCGGATACCGGCGGCCGGGAATGTTGAAGATTGGGGCATCGTCAAAGTATTTCTGGAACTTCTGCGCATCCATTGTGGCGGAAGAAATGAGCAGCCTCAGATCCGGTCGGGCCTTGGCAATATCCTTCAGCAGACCACAGGCAATGTCGGTTGCGACAGTCCGCTCATGGGCTTCGTCGATCATCAACACCGAGTAGCCGCCCAGATCCGGCTCCGTCAGCAACTCTCGCAGTAACATACCATCTGTCATGTACTTGAGCACCGTCTTGTCGCTCGTGTTGTCTTCAAAACGGATCGAATAGCCAACTTCGTGGCCCAACTTGACCCCCATTTCCTCGGCCACTCGAGCGGCGACACTCATGGCTGCCACTCGCCGCGGCTGCGTACAACCGATCTTCATCCCGTTCTTGGTATATCCAGCTTCGTGGAGATATTGCGGAATCTGAGTCGTCTTTCCCGAACCAGTCTCACCGACGATGATCAGAATCTGGTGGTCGTGAACCGCCTGAATGATCTCATCGCGGAACTGGTAGATCGGGAGGCTCTTCCGGGTCTCCTCGATCGAAGCTGCCTTCTTCTCGGCCGCCTCCAGCTGCTGTTGCAGCAGGCGCTGCTCCTTGGTCAGCGGCTTTCGGTCACCCTCGAGTTTGGAGTCCAAGATAAAGTTGATCTTTTGGGCGTCGTCAAAGACGTATTCGTAGTCCCCTTCGTCCACAAACTCGGCGCGCGAGACCTGTGCCTTAGCCTTCGCCGTCTGCTCGCGTTCCCACTCCTCTTGCTCCGTAATAAATCGCTCCTGGCCGTGTTCATCGCGGTCGACATACCGCTTGTAGAGCGCCTCCTCCTTCTTCTTCCGGTCAATCTTCCCTTTCTCCGTAATGTAGTCTTCCGGCATCATGTAGCCATCCCGATAATCGTCGATCCGGAGTCTTTCCTCCGCGATCCGCAGGACTTCCCGGTTCCGCGCAAATTCCTCCTTCTCTCGGCGGGTGAGATTGGGGTTCTCGCGCAGCTCCTGCGTCTCCTCCGCGACTTGTCTCCGCAGAAGCGCTAGGCGTTCTGCCTCGCGTTTCTTCAGGTACTCCTGTCGAGACCGCAGACGAAGATCGGGCATTGCGGCACTCCTAGCTTCAGGATCATCTGCTAACGCTCGTCGATCGAGCAGATCCCCACGCCTAGCCGACGAACGGTCCTCGACAATCTTTTTCTTCGCCTTCTCATCCTTCTCCGCGAGACGTTTTGCAAACTCGTCTCGCTCTTTCCGATCGCGTTCGCGCTCCCTCTCCGCTTTCGCCTCCTCGTCTAGGTCAGCGGATGATGTAGATCGCGGCGACGCGGATCCATCGTCCAGCCTCGTCCGCTTAGAGGGAGATTCCTCGAACTCCTCGCCGTCCGCGCCTAATCCCTCACCCTCTGGTATCTCCTCATCACCCCAGCGACCTTCGAAGTCCTCGACATCTCTCTTGCGCAACTTCTTCGATCGGTGATGGCGATCACGGTTCTCGCCGTCTTGGCTCCGTTCTCGTTTTCTTCTCTCGTCCTTCTCGTGTTGACTGCGATGACCATATTCTTCTTCTTCTTCTGCCCAGCGGCTGCCAGAAAGACCGTTGGTCTTCGTGTCCCGACTTCTGTCTTTCTCTTTCCGTCTCCGTCGCTCGCTCTCCAATTCCACATTCGCGGGGCCCAAGGTAACATCATCCTCCATTTCCACGAGCCGATATTTCTTCTTCGTCGCGTCTGCAGAGGGTTTCTCCTTGGGCTTTTCATTCCCGCTGGGGCGGTCACCGCCACCAACCCGTTTGTAGAGCTCGCTGCAAAACGCGTCTATTTCATTGTCACTTCCCTCCAGAAATGGCATCAGTTTTTCGCGCAATGAACTCACAGACTTTGCGCCGCCGGCGGTTGCGAGGACAAAGTCGATGACGGTAGGGTCGGATGCGCCTGTGAGGCGGAGAAGGGAATCAGAGACGAATGTTCTCGTATCCATGTTGGTAGCTGCGGAATATGTCGTATCGACTCCGTATATAATCTTCCGTCACTTCACTCAAGCTGTCCCCTCCAGAGCAGTATCCTCCAGCAGGTGGTCGCGAGGCTCTGTTTCTTCAAGAGAAGATGGTTGCACACCGAAAATTCGAGCCCTTGAATGCTTGCACAGCGTAAGGAGAAAAACGCAGCCGCCTTCTGCTGGGCTCGACCTTTACACGGTCTGTGGTCGCGACCTGCGTAGCAAGGACTTGCTCTCTCCCTTCATGAAAGCGAAAGCCGCGGAGAGCTAGCTTTGCGTCCGGCGGTCCAGTCTGGGCCTCGTAAGCCAAAGATCAATCGGGTTAGCTCAGCTGCCTGTTTAGGTACTCACGTGTTGGCACGCGCATTGACCGTGTCGCAGATATTCAATTCTGCGGAGATAATTCTGTCCGCGAAGTTCCTGGATTGATTGCGGCGAAAGTCAGTTGAAACTAACTGTTCGGTGGGAGTCGATGCCAAGAAATGGAGTTCCGCTGCCACCACACCCGGTGGCGAATCGTCAGATAAGGTTGGACTGTATGCCTACGGAGTACATAGAACCTACCTATAGGTAGCTACCTACCTGCTAATATTCCATAGTCGCTTTTAGTATCTTCTGTTTGTGATATCTCGCCTCATTGCACGGTTTAGTGGGTGAAAAGTAAGAAGGGATAT
This sequence comes from Rasamsonia emersonii CBS 393.64, assembly GCF_000968595.1. Classification (NCBI taxonomy): domain Eukaryota; kingdom Fungi; phylum Ascomycota; class Eurotiomycetes; order Eurotiales; family Trichocomaceae; genus Rasamsonia; species Rasamsonia emersonii. The sequence continues at coordinate 40,731 of NW_013563135.1, forward strand.
CAACATCAAGAAAAACTCATATTCCTAGCTAATAAAACCCACTAACTCCGTACATACTACAAATTATTCCAATTTCCTTTCCCTGATCTTATTTTTTTTTTTGAAAAAAAAAAGAGAAACAGAAATCCGTACCCTAAATCTACCTGCGCAACCATACGGAGTATATCATAATAATCCCGGATAGGGCTATACCCTTATGTATGTATGTATTATATTCTACTGCTTTCCGCTGACAACAACAAATTTGGCCCAGTGGGTTTCATGATCGTATAGTTTTAACATCGTCTTTCACACGATAGCACAGGGTGGGATTCCCGGCAGTGGAATTTTTTTTCTATATATATTTTAAATTATCCTGGGTTCCAATCCTTTTCCTTTCTGAAAGGTGTATGAAGATGCTAGTTCTGAAGGCGGTGGGATGATCGGGTGTTTTTGTACCTAAACTTAGGACTAGGTGGCGAGGACTTCCCAGACTACTTACTTACGAAGGACCTCACAAATCTACATAACTTTAATGTATTGACTGTAACGTTCCCGAATTGTAACTGTTATTCTGTCTATCTACAATTATAACTCTTGGCTCAATTATACATGTCCCATGTCAAAGGCCCAAGAAGCCCTATTCTCTGAAAAAAAAAACAGTCATCATGATAAGACCAGCAAAGAAACAAACTGTACAGGTATATTACCCCGATCTTATGGATGGAAATGGGCCCAAATCAAACAACGGTCGTTATGCATCAGTTTCGTTTCTTCAAGCACACCACATTGACAGCAGCCATGGCCAGGGCCCAGACCGAATCCAGCCCGATGCAAAAAGAAAAATCACACACAAATCAGCCAGCTTAGTAAAATACCAGAGGGGGTATGATGTTGGACTCAAAACAAGGCAGTGACCACAAACGAAAACCAGACCGAGAAAAGACAAGTTGGGTCCCTCAAGAAAAACCCACCAGCACAGTCTCACGTTTTTTCGCCCCATACGCCAAACCCCGTTGACATATGGATGATAATAAAGTACAAGGTGTCACAACCCACTCCGGTTGTAGATATGCTGAAGACACAGGATGCAATAACAAAACCGAAAAATCGTGAATGAAAAGGATCAATGATCGACCAAATCATCTCAGAATTATTGCTCTAGCTCGGCAATCAGGAGAGAAGAGAACGCCAATCGATCCAACTCCATGGCCTCGAAAGACAAAAAAAAAACGCCGTGTAACGAATGTCATGTCGTCATACTCAAACATCAATCATCTCGGCATCCTCAGCGAGCACTTCGTCAGCCGGGCCCCAGTTGCCTTCAAAGACAGTTGCTCCGGCACGCCGCCGGCGTTCCGCCCACTGCACTCCGTAAGTTTGCAAAACCTGGTCGGCGGTAGGCCGGTCATCAGGATTCGGTGAAATCATCCACCGGACGATTTTGTCCAAAGCATGATCATGGTTGGCATCAACCATGAAGCTCGGAGGCTCAACGAGCTCCCCGCTTCGCACGAGTCGGACAGGCTTGCGCGGTCGAGGTTTGGCATTGTCCATGTCGTCGGTTCCGCCCAGGTCATCTTCCCCAGCGTCAGATGCACACAACTCCTCGAAGGACGCCTCTTCTGACAGGGGGTTGCCCGATGCGTCTCGGAAGATGCTGGTTTCGGAGCTCCACGTCAAGCTCGGGACGTCGCTCATGTCGCCATTTCGGAGTTTCTGCCACGACAATCCATTGTCGGGAAGCTCCACATTTCCTGCAATCTCGAACATGATGAGTCCAAGTGCAAATATATCCGCAGGCTTGTCGTAGCGTCCCATCAAAATTTCGGGTCCAATGTATTCCCGATCCCCTTCGCCTTCGATGCCCTCTTCAGCGGGCCAGCGCGTTGCCATGCCAAAATCGGCGATCTTGAGCACGCCTTCGAAGGTGATCAAGATATTCGCCGGTTTCAGATCGAGATGAATGAAGCCGGAGTTGTGGATATGCCTCACTCCCTGCACAAATTAGCCAACTGTTGGACGGACACGTTAGGGAAAGTTCTTACCAGAGACAGTTCCAGCAAAATCTTCCAGATTCGGAAGTCATCCAGTCTAGCTTTCAATCCAACCTGGGCAAGGAAAACATCTAGGCTGCCCTCCTCGCAGAATTCTGTCTGGATGTAGAGGTGTCCCTTATCCTCCCAACTGTCGACGAAAGAAATGACGTGGTCAGAATTGGTCAGAGATTTCAAAATTTCCACTTCACGAAGCCGGCGTTCACGGTCTCTGGCGCCGCTGTAGGGCTGTTTTGATTTTTTGACAGCCCACACCTTTTCTGGCAGTGTCGTCGGTGAGTTGGTGCCCTTGTTGGGGAGCGAAAAGATCGATTTGTACGGTGAAGCATCCTGAGACTTGGAGACGCGATATACTTCCGAGAACTCGCCGGTTCCAATGAGCTCGACCTTATCAAAACGCGACGTCAGGATAGGATCCACATCCGGAGCCTTATAGCCGCCTAGCGACAGGCTCAGGCGTTTTCCAACCTGAGAGAAGTAGTCGCGGGGCGCAGTTGGAGTGGCCGGGAAAGTAACGGTGGACGAGTTGAAGTCCTCGTTACCCATTGGCGGGTCATTGAGAGCAGAGATTGATAATCCACTGGGATCTGGCGGAAGGATACTGTCTTTTGGAGTTCGTGGAGACGGATGATCAAGATTCTCATTCAACGCGCCCGCTGTTGATTACGATTAGCATATGCGACACTAGTCAGTTTCATGGAGGGTACTCACGAGTAGACGCTTGCGGTTCTGACTGTCCCTCGAGAGAGGCAACCTGAAGAGTGCCTGATCCAAGAGAGAACGGACCATGGCTGGTAGTGAAGGTCTGCTTGGTCGGTGTTGGAGGCAAGTCACAATCCGGGAGCGACTGGTTGTCGTGTCGCATCGACGGAGACTGTGACTCGTCGCCGTCAACGCTGACAAAACTATCCCGACGCGAGGTCCCGGGCCGATCAAATGCGCTGCCGAAGATGCCCGTACCCCGGGCAAAGGGACCCGGAGTCGGGCACGATTGCTGTGAATTGAACGGCGTAGAAGGAGTCGCGAGAGACTGGCGCACCAGTTTCGGTTTTTCAATGGGCCGTACCGGTAGCGCTTTCTGCCCAGTGGGAAGCATGTTGGTTGATTTTTTGCAGGGTGTGTCTGGCATGTTCTTGCCGAGACCCGACGGATTCTGCAAATCTTCGGCGTTCCGGTTCTTCTTCGAGATCAAACCGGTCGACATGAAGGCGGCCGGAAGAGGTTTGACAAGCTTATAATTCTCCGGTGTCGCAAAGGATTCGGAGGACGAGTTGGAGTCTGTCCGAGTGAACTGGCGCCCAGCGCCTGGTCTCGTAGCACCGGCAGGAAGGGACTTGGAGAAGTTGAAAACAGGTCTTGGCCGCTCCCCCTTGTGGATGGGTTCATGAGTGGGCGAATCATCTGCCACGCTGGAACTCGACGAGGACTGGGTGATGGTGCGCGACAGAGGATGCGCCGCATGAGGTGTTGCTGTAGCACCATTTTGGTTCGACGAGAACAGCGAACTGCCCGACGAAAATGGGGCTGAAGAGGCGAACGGACTCTCGCGCCCGGACGCCATGGAAAGGCTGCTGTCGAGAGACATCCGGTGTCTCACGGCCGGACTAGCAGGCGGTGATTCGGAGTTTTCGGCATTCAGCAGTCGTGATCGAGCGAAAAAGGGCCGATCACTTTGACGCTGTTGGAGAGTGGACCTCCTCAACGAGGAGGTTCGCCTTGGAATCGTCGCGAATGGGCTCGCTGGTGACTGGGGAACGGCACTGTTTTGCGCGTCGTTGTCGCGCGTTGAACCATCCAGTGGTTCGGATCCATTTTGATTGTCATCAGTACTGTCAAAGATGTTGAAGTCCGAAGTCGAGCTGGCGCCGTGAAGACTACGCCTCTTGGCTGACGGGCTCTCGAAGCTGGCCTGATCAAGATTCATGATGCCGTCGCTGCGTTTTAGAGGACTGACGGTGGACGAGATTGATCCGAGATTCCCACTCCGCCGCTTCTCAACTCGAGCGGAGGCGGGCTTGGGCGCGAGGCTGGTGTCCTCCGACGGGGCAAGGACGTGATCCGGGGGCGGGCCGTTCTCCTGTGCTTCTGCGACGGCCTTTGAGATGATATTCTCCTCGCCGGAGGGGATCACTGAAGGCTGGGCGGGAGTCGCATTACCTTGATCGCTGGAGATGTTCAATGCGCGTTTGGAGGGGCTCTTGGGAGAAGTTCGCGTCCGGGTGCTCTGTAGCGAGCCAGTTCGGCGCATAGCCGGCTTGCTGATCTTTGCGCTTGGGGAATATGAAATGGCGACGGGAGTTGATGATGAACTCGATGTTGTTGGAACAAGGAACAGGCTTCCCTGGTGTGTTCTCCGTGACGGTGAGAGGGGGGAGGAGATGAAGGGCGCATTCGGGGTTTGCGCGTGGGTTCGTGACGGCAGCAGGCGGAAGTCCGAACTCTTGGATGGTGAGCGCGACAAGGATCGACGCAGCTGTCTTATTGCGGAACTGGCATCAACATGATGCATCCCTGTCGGGGAGGGGAGATGGAGGGTGCCGCCGGCATCCCGGTGTGGCGAAAATGTCGCGACCATGTTGGGAATGTGTCCGATGATGATGATGTGAGTTGAGCCGTGAATATTCTCTTCCGCTCAAAGGCAGCTTTCTTGTTGAGAGAAGGCCGTTTCACGCCGGATATACCGTCCTTACTCTACCGTGACGATCCTTCCCAGCTGCAGAAGATCAGGAGGCTGTTGCGGCAGGATCCAATTGTACAGCACGAGGGCAGCTGGTTACCTGAACAGAGAGAGACTACGACAGAGACTGCGAAAGGTTATGGACAGGCCAAATCGAGTGTTGATGGCGCACTGATCGAGGCTGAGGCAACCCAACGCCAGTGGAATGCGGAAGGTCCGTTGTCGAGGGTGTAGAGGATGCGTCACAAAAAGACCTGCGTGAATCACAAGATCATTGCGAGGAATTCGAGAAGGTCGTCACCTCCATGCGTCCTGTCCTGCTTCCTGACTCCCGACCGACCGGGTTCCACACAGCCCTCGACCACAGGCACGCGCCTGACTGAAACACGGTGGGTTGAGGACTCCCTGGGTTCACAATGGGGCGCGTGTGGAATGTTCCAGGAGTGATGGTTGTTTTGGAAGGGCGCGAACAGGAACGCGAAGATGGATGCGAAGGCCTCTTGCGAATCAGATGTCACGGAAGGACACCGAGGAATGCAGAGATGCTGTAGTAATGTGATAAGGTCGATTGGATTAAGAATTGGAGGAACGAGAAGCGAAGAGCGTGTATCGGAGGCTCTGGAATGGTATCGAAAAAAAAAATTATGAAAGCAATGATAGCAGCACTCAGCGACACGCGGTATGAGCGAGACAATATTCAATAGGAAGATGGGTAGAAGTAGACGGATGACTGATACGCACGAGTCGAGTTCGCGACTGCAGAGGCGAAGACACGCAGAGTGAGAAGGGAGGAGAGAAAAGCAGCCGACTGAGGATCGAGAAGACAGCAGGCGCGTCAGTCGTGTCAGGCCAGGGTTGGTCTTCAAGTCTGGCGCAGAGAAGGCTGTATGGCTGCAGGGAAGGGGAGGATTGCGAGAGGCGAGGAGGCGGGCGAGGGCGTCGACAGGCGGGCCATCCCACGCGCTCGAGGCGCGCGTTGTTGTTGACGCCCAAACGGGACTAGCGCTCCCGGATGACGCGCGACGACGCGGGACCGGCTTGGCGTGGCGGTTGTTGACGCTCGCGACACCGCGGATCCTCTGACCGCTCAGCCGATAAGCAGCCATCATCCCGCAAGAAACAGTGAGCTACATGTATGTATGTACAGTACATACATGCCTCTGATGTACAGGATTACGGAGTCCAGCGCAGTCGTGTTGCACATACTGCACGTACAGCAGCCAGCACACACATTGGTAGCGATCCTTCACGGAGGTATGTATGTGCCCAACGCGGGCAGTGGGCCGCCTCGGTGACGAAGAGGGGACTCGGTCAGGTGATGGCGCCAAGACCCTCAGCGCGCCGCCTATCGATAGGCATCTTATCGGCCAAATCAGCATCAACTGACTCATTATCGGCACTCATGTCTGTCATACTCATGGCCGTCTTCCCCTTGCGTCTGCCACGGTGCCACAGTCGCCTAGATGCTCCGAGTGAGCCGAGTGAGCCCGGCCATGGAATCCTTCTCGAGTTCGGAGCAAAGTTTGCAGCATGGCTCGGTTATGCTGCAGAAGACACACCACAATCCGCCCATGATCTGTAACCCGTGTTTTTGTCCACTCCGGCCGAGGATCCTCACTACGCCGACTACGGGGGGTCTCCACCGAATTCCACACGTCTTATGCAGAGACGCACACACTGGCAACCCGACCCTGACGTGGCTTCGGCACCGTCCTGATATATAATCTTTTTTTACCTTGTCACATCTATATTTGAGGATCTAGAAAGGGGGCCTGACTGATCTATTCCTATGAATTAGTTTCTCTTATTTCCTACCTTCCTTCAGTAATAATTACTAATAAATACTCTGCCGATTGTGATGCGACATATGTAAACAGAATGCAGGATCAACGTAGTGGTACCCACACTTCTCCCAGAATTAATTTTTGGGCCTTGTGAAACGAAAACGCGTCCCAAGAGGGCAATTCCACAACATTGCCAGCATTATTAATTATTATTATTATTATTGTGTACTATCAGGGTACGGAGTACGGCATGGGAGAGCCGGTTCTGATATCAAGTCGATATCCTGGTAACTTCCCGTGTGGTTCCAATAGTTAAAGAACCAAAAGCATACTTCCTAGACATACGTACGGTTCTTGACCTAGTTAGGGGAATTGGGTCCATAGGGGATAATAGCAGTAGTAATAATAATAGTCAAATCAAAAGAAGGGAATAAACAACGAGGACCAAGGTCTGAATTAACTCCGCTTTCTTCTTCCCCTTTTCCTCACTTTCGGACTTTCCCCAGGCCGCTCCCAACAGGGCTCAACCCTGTTCCCCGCCCCCGCTGGACCCTGCATTACCCAGGGAAAAGCGTACAGAGTACGGAGTAACCCGTCTTTGGACCACAAAGTCCATCATTGAAAAAAAAACATTCCCGAAAATTGCCGTTTTCTCGTGGAAATTGAATATGTCCTTAATGTTTCTCAATAAATACAACGTTGATTACAGTCCAACCATTGGATAACCAATATATAACAGAGTAAAATGGTCAAAAGGTCTAAATATATATATAACGGTTGGATGACGTTTTCTAAAACAGTACAACACTTCTATGACAAACAAAAAATTAAAAACAACTGACCAAAGTCAAAATCACATCATTCACGTGAATCACGCCGTCTTCGCATCCTCAACCAACTCCATCATCTCTCGTTGTATCTCTGTAAGCACGCTTTCAGCGGTCGCCTTGTCCAGCCGTTCCTCTGGTGCAAAAATGCCAACGTCCAGACCCTTGTTTCGGATCGCTGCCTCGATGTCGATAGAGCTCTGTATTCATCATCTTGTTAGCATTCCAAGACTCTATCAACCTGCCAATCGATGGGAAATACATACCATGTAAACATCAGCCAAGCAATCAATCTCATTTCGTAAGACAGTATCTCCATTTGGAGGCTGGCGCTGACCAGCTGGAGTGTGTATGTCTTCGTCTTCTCCATGTTCACCGTTTTGTCTGACCTCCGGATAACTATTCAATTCTTCTGGTTCCTCAGGAGCGAACGAGAAACCATTGCTAACGCTAGTCTGCGTGTCGTGGGATTCCGGTATCCTCAAGAAATTGACACAGACATCCAACCGGATTCCGGTCCAGTCCGCGATCTCAACAAGCGACACCCCTGAGTGTTCGATTGTACTGATCTCGTGCAAATCATTCTGAACCTTCTGAGCAGTTCGGATGATGGACGAACCATCACTTGGATTCTCAATCCGCAGAGGTACCATATTCAGCGTAGGCGCGATCAGGTCTGGTAACCCTTCTAGTGCATGAGCTCGGTTGGCAAGATAGACCCCTACCACAACATCTGTCGGCGGTGCCTTGTCATTTCCGTCATTATGGAGGTCCTTCAAAATGATCCGGGAATGGATTCTGGCGTATATTGCCAAAAACAGAGCCTGAATACTTAGACTGTGGTGCCTTGCAATCGCCTCAATCCCGGAGATATCGGCGATCAGCCCGGGCCGATAGGATCGCTGGATCTTTCCGTATGAGATTGACTTGAGACTTGAATTTGGCTTCCCATCAATCTGCGAGAGGTAGCGCGTCCAGAACTGCTTTCGTACCGCCGACGACGAGTGTATTCCCTGATATGCGACAAACTCGGACAAGTTGACCTTGGGAATTTCGGGTTCTTGATCCATGCAGAATCTGGCCAGGAGGTTGATCAGCTTGGGAAGGCTCACAGCATCATAAAGAGCGTGATGGATCTGCAAACTTATTATCGTCCCACTCTGTGTCTCGCTCGCGTGAAGCGATACTGGTCCGGACATGATCCCCCGTTTTGAACCCGTTCTAAATTTTCTGCCGTTCATCGACTCGTGCCAGATAACGGGGTTTTCAAGTTCCTTAAGCACCACTTGCAGGAACGGGAGTGCCCTTTGGCCGGTTGGGATGAATATTGTACGCAGAACTGGCACCCGGCTTGTAAGTAGAGCCCAGGCTCTATCAAGCTGGGGTCTTCCAAGACGGCTTGCGGTATAGACGAAGTCCGGATAAAACAAGGCTGGATTCAACATGTTCATTGCAAGCAAATAAGTTTGCCCTGATGTCGTCGGGAAGACCTTCTCAACTTGCTGCTTTTCAATGCCATAAGTCATTAAAAGAGGATCGGGGTCAATTCCATTCAATAAGTGACCCAGTTCCACATTCGCATACCGATTGCGGAAATGAGAGTGATCAACCCCTACAGCGGCTGCCATCTTCTCTATTGTTCCGGCTTTCAACATCGCACTGACAGGAAGACTGATAGACTGCTTTTTCAACAAGGAGGAGACTTTGATCGCACTGATGCTGTCGAGGCCTAGATGAAACAAGGTCGATTGCTTGCGGATCTGTTCCTCTGGTATGCCCGATACAGTAGAAAGGACGTTGCGTATTTGGATCTCCAGATCGGTCCAATTAGTCTGATCCTCAGGACCAAGGCTGTCACTGTCGACGCCTTCCGCTTCTGCGGTCTCTTGGAAAGGAGCGCTTTCACAGACAACTATACCGCCATCCACAAAATCGATCGTGGCATGGTCAGGCTCTTCAATAATTAGACGGAACACCGTGTCAATGCGATCCAAGAGATCAATCGTGTCACTGAACCCTAAGACATCATCGCGGCCCGCTAGGCGGCAGACCATTGATCTGTCAACCATCTCCATCTCCACAGATATGGGGTATTCGGTGTCTGATGAACCGCCCACCGAATGGTAAAGTGGTTTCTGAAGGGGTTCTGTTTCCGTGGGTCTTTTCTGATAAATGAATAGAGTATCGAATAATGTTCGACCCCCAACGTTGACGCCGGCTTTTCGCAAAGGAAAGTGTTGATACTCGACAATGTCTCCCAGAGTACCTTGGATGTACTTCAACATATCCAAGCGAGTTCCATGGAGAATCGCGCGGAACGCCACTGTATTCATTGTTGGAAACATTACTTCCTGGGCGTCAGCGAAGTTCCGGCCAGACAGTACCAGCCCGAACACCACATCAAGACTTTTAAGGAAACCGGCCAGGAAAAGCGCCCATGATGTGACTGTGAGAGCTTGCACTGTGACACCATGACGCCTACAGAACTTGTCAATCTCCTCATGTGAGATGGTCAGTGTCTTTTCTGCACGGTGAACGACGGATTCGTTTCCACCGGCCCCTATCAGACGTGGGAAATGTCGGGGAGTAAAGTTCGCAAGACTTGTGCGCCAAAATTCTTGAGCCTTGTCTTCGGCAGAAGATATTATTTGCTGCAATATATGTTCATATGGTGGCCGGTAAACTGTCTTGCCAGAGTAGCACCTCGCGACGTCTCTATGGAGCAGCTCCAGTGACCAGCCGTCATACAAGGCGTGGGCGATGGACAAAACAATGAAACGCCTAGCTCCACTACGCACGGCGTGTAGTGTAAATGCCAAGCGGTTCAGATTGATGTCTCTATCACCCTTTTGTTGATCTTGAATGAGCTCTTCTATCGACTGTCCATGTTGATCGAAAACGGCGAAGTCACTTCTGCCGGGTGGATGGACAATTTGGGCATAGGTGATCGGGATTTCTGGATCCTCTATCTCGACAAAGGACGTTCGAAGGATAGGATGTGCATCGACAACTGTCTTCCATGCATCAAGAAGTCTTTCTAGATCCACTTCAGGTTCAAGCTCAAGTATATCTTTGCCGTAGTAATGTTGGTAATCCGAGGCGACCATTTCTGCGATCATTGCTTCTTGAAGTGCAGTTGTTGGCAAGACGCTGACCGCGTCTTTAGGGAGCTTCCCATATTTTGCTAAGCTCGCTCTTAAAGACTTTTCGTATTGGTCGAGTGAAATTGTTGGCTTCTCATGTTCGACTTTAGGTGCCATCGACAATTTCTCAGCCATCCTCCGAATGTTGCGGCAATGCATGATTGTGCTAACCAATAGATTGATACCAGAATTCCTTAGCCTCGATGACAGCTTTATCGCGTCGATACTATCCAATCCAAGTTCGAATATAGATGTCTCTTCATGAATAGTGTCCGCTTCAACGCCAGCAAGCTCTGCAATGACTTCCCGGATTTTGTGCATCTCCGGAGTCCATGTAAATGATTCTCGTTTATCACCGTTCATATTATTTTCACCGTTGAGATTATGTGCAGTCTTTTGAGGAACAACATGTGAATTTGAACCTGTGGTTCCCAGATCTCCATGGACAGAGGGAAGGTCACTTGACTGATTATGCAGAAGCTCAAACAAAGTGTCCTTGAAGGTGAAAGCGAGCGCCTCTGCCTTTTCTGCGGAAATGGCTGTACTTTTTGCCGCAATTGTCATCGTCAAGCTCTTCTCGGAGTTGCGTTGTACTTCCAGGGCCAATGGATACTCTATATCCGCTTGAGAATCGAGCATGGTCCATACCCCTTCTGTCACAGAACGAGATGGGCCATCTTCCTTTTGGAAAACAAATAAGATCTCAAAGAGCGGATTTTCTGGCGTCTTGCCCGTCCATTTCATTATATCTCGAAGTGCCGTATGCTGGAACGGCAGAGCGGAGACATGATAGTCGTGACAAGCTTGCACGAGTTCAGCGGATGTCCTCAAGTTTTGGAATTTGATATTGCTTGGAATTGTATTGAATAATGGACCGATGACAGCTTCCGTCCCGGGAATATCAAGCGTTCTCCCGGATACCACGATACCCAAAGTAGGGACGACCGAAAAATGATCATGCAGAGCAAGCAGCCAGCACGCATGGAATATAGAATGTTCCGTGACCTGGAGAGAAGTTTTGACCTTCTCTAAAGAGCCGACGTCACTAATATTCATTTTGAAAACGACTGGATCCGAGTCCTCGGCGTCTGGACTGGTAAATATTCTCTGTCCATAAGAACCGGCAAGATGGTTGACCCAAAACTCTTCGGCTTCTGGCGTCCGACGCAAAGGGCCTATATGTAACACATCCAAAAAGGTTGGACCGTAGGATGGGACCTCTTTGTCCATATAATGCAACGCAACTCGTTCCAGCAAAAGCGGCAAGCTGTTGCCATCATATAGTGCGTGAAAAATATTCAAACACATAATGAGCCTGAGCGGGGATCTGATTATGCAAATTTCCCAGAGCCTGCCTGAAAACCCGTTGATATTTTCGTACCATAGGTTGAAAATTTGATGTCTGATGCGTTCAATGCCTTCATCGGCTGAGACGGTTGTTTCAAACCAAGGAAGCTCATCATCTTTGAGTACAACTTGAGCGTAACCATCCGGTAGAGGTATGAATTTTGCACGAAGGAGTTGGACTTCGTTCTGCGTCTGGGACCAGGCCTTTTTCAACTGAGCCAAGTCGGTAGTGGATCTCAGCTCGAAGTTGAACGAGGAGCAGTATAGGGGCTTCTGGCTCTCCAGAAAGCGAAATATCATCCCTTCCTGAAGTGGCGTACAAGGCACGATTCCTTCGATCCGGCTTGCTGAGATTCCAAGATGTTCTGCGGCGATGAGCGAGTACCTGTGAGTGAAGGCAACCACTTTTTGCTTGCTTTCACTATATAGTCTGTCTGATGATACCGACAAGTTCCGTGAATTTCGCAAAGACATGGCGATTCCTGCAACTGTCGGGTCTATGGGCCTTGTTAGCAATATCACATACAATCTTGTGGTTGCAAACTTACGTTTCATAACTAGAGATACTTGAGCGTTCTGGAAGCCAGCGCTTTTAAGAGATTTGACCAATGATATAACAGATATCGAGTCTAGTCCAAGCTCATATATGCTGGACCATGGAGATATCTTTTCCGGCTTGGTTTGAGTGAATTCTGCAAGGACCGCAATGACCTTTTTGATGCCTTCTTGGTCCATAGATCGTGTGTCAGAACCTAGGGAATCCAGTCTTTGAAGTTCTTCCAATGACATGCTCTCATAAAGCGTTTTCAACGTCTTGACATCCGCTTTGTTGTTAGGCGACAACGGAAACGAGGAGATGGGAATAATATGAGTTGGAACCATATAGCCGGGAAGTTTAGCCTGACTCGACGCTTTGATTGCGGACAAAAACTCGCGGTTATTTTCGTCAAATACAACCTTGACTGGAGCTCGGGGCTGCCCAGTCATCTTCTTTGTGACAAAAGACACCAGTTGTTCCTTTGCCTGACCTGGGTGCTTAACCACTATGGTTGCGACTTCCCCTAACTCCGACGTTGCACTTTGGATAACCGCATTAATCTCGCCAATCTCAAGGCGTTGCCCTCGGAGCTTCACTTGGTCATCAATGCGCCCAAGGAATTGAAAACTACCATCATACAAAATCCTCACAAGGTCACCCGTTCTGTAGACTCGTTCCTGAAACTCATCCACGAACTGAAACCTCTCCCTGGTGAGCTCCGGACGATTTAGATAACCTCTGCCGACAAGGGGTCCGGAAACACAAAGTTCACCCATGCCACCACGTAAAACAGGACTTGAAGTGCCGGGCTTAAAGACGTACGAACCAACATTATCAAACTGAGGTCCGATGTTAGATGGTTTGCTTTGAGCAGTCATTCTGGGAAGCATAGTGCAGCCGATCGTGACCTCCGTGGGACCGTAGCCGTTGTAAATGACCTCGTACTTTCCCCATGCATCCAGAATTTCCTGCTTGAGCTGCTCTCCCCCAGTAATAAATATGCCACGGCAGAGTGATGGCACTTCGTCTGGGCGAATCAACTTAGCAAGGCTGGGAGTGAGGTCGATATGTGTGATTTGAAGTTTTCGGATTGTTCCTGCAAGATCTTGGAACAGCAGATCTCGCGGGCAGGAAGTGACGCATATCCCAACACTCCAGCTCCAGTACTGCTCCAGTACGCTAACGTCAAAATGAAAGGAAGCGAATTGGAGCCAGCGTGACTCTTCGTCCCAGTGGCCATCAAAAAGCCTGCGGAAGGCGAGCATTGCCTGGACTGCATTTCCGTGGGTTATTTCGCACCCCTTCGGTGTCCCTGTTGTTCCAGATGTATACAGACAATAGCACGTGTCGTCAGGTTTAATTGGCCGAACTAAAGAAGGAGGGTCAGATGAGATATCATCCAATAAGCCATGTTCGTCCAGCGCAATAACATTGACACCAGATAATGTCCGTAATTCGTCCCTCCTGTCCGATGCACAAAGGAGTAACCTAGAGCCGGAATCTTCAAGGATGAATTGCTTTCGAGCCAGGGGTGCACTTGGATCTAGTGCAACAAAAGCACAACCTGCCTTTAAAATACCGAGGATCGCGAACGACGCCTCAGGGCATTTATCAAAACAGATCGCAATCAGGTCCCCGGGGGTAGCATCGAGTTTCTGTAGTAACCTGGCAATTTTGTTACCCGCATTATCGAGATCATGGTAAGTCCAAGTGCGCTTCTCAACCCCTTCAGATGTGATGCTTGATGCGAATTCGAACGCAATTCTTGTGGGATATCTTTGAGCGCTCTCCTCGACGAACTGATGCAGTAACTCGACAGATGATGGAAGGTTCGGTTCTCTGGACGGTGTTATAGAAAGCATACTAGCCCGTATCCCGGAATTGTCGCTGGATTGGGACTCTGGAGAAAACAAACAGTCCATCAGGAGATCATCTAACTGCTCTAATATCAGCTTCGCTTGTTCTTGCGGAACAATATCGCTTCTATGTGTTAGCCGTAGCTCGAGTTCGCCATGACGCGGTATCATTTCAATCGATATAGGATACTAATCACCCGTCAGTAGATCGCTCCTTGATAGAAAAAATTGGATGAACATACGTCGATTCTTGCATCCTCTTCAATTATCTGCCAAAATTGAAAGTCCTTTCTCTCAGTAGAGAACTTCTGGTAAACAAATAGCGTGTCGAAAAGCGCTGGATCGACATCAAGCCATCTCTGAATTTTCGACAACGGAGTGAACTGCCTTTTTAGAAGGCTCGCATTGGTTTTCATAACGGAGCTGACGAGATCGAGATTGGTCCCTTGAACGTGACATTGAAAAGGAAGTGTCACAAGACATGGGAAAACAACCTCTTGTGCATCCTGAGATAGGTCACGGCCGGAAAAGACAACACCAAAGGTAATAGCAGTCTGTCCTGTATACGCCGACAGGAGCCGAGCCCAGGCTGCTTGGCCTGCTGCTTGCAATGTGATACCCAGCTCTCGACATCTGTCGTCGATCAATTTTTGATGCTTAGAACTTAGTTTAGTAGTGACCAGCAATTCCGCCTTCTCAACACGTATGGGACTCAGATCTGGGAACTTGACCACCTGGTATTCTGACCCCAGACCCTTCCAAAACTTCTCCAAGTCTGGACTCTCAGAGGTTGCAGTGGTAAGAATATGACCGAGAATCAAGTTATTTGGAACAACTCGTGGTAATTGGTTTCCTCTGTATGCATCTGCGACATCAGACAGAATTGATTCCAAGGACTGAGCGTCGTATATTGCATGAAGTGCTGTAAATTCGACTTCCGTGGCGGACCCCAAATCCCTTACGACAAGAAACCACGGAGGCAAATGGAGATTTTCGCACACGTACGTGCGCCGACGATGCAGCTCTGTTTCCGAAGTGACGGTTTTGGACTCATTCCACGGTAACGTTGTTGAATTCTCCCGGTATGTTATCATAGCGAAAGGAAATTGCTGATCTTTCAAATGAACAAACCCGGTCCGTAGCATCTCATGCCTGGCTATCGTCCTTGACCAAGCATCTCGGAGAAGGTCCATATTCAGAGGGATCTGAGATCTCAGCACAATACGATTGAAGTAGAGATTGCCATCTGAGTTTGTGAACAAAGCTAGCATGCCGGACTGTACCGGCGTGCAAGGACGTATTGATTCGACGTGCTCGTCTGAGATACCAAACTTCTCACATATATAGCGTCTATTCCTCAATTCGAAGGACAGAAAATCAAAAGATTCAGTGACCGCTTTGGAGGTTGACCGTGCAAGAAGTGACGCTATTTGACCCATACTCGGCGCCTGTTTTCATGTCAGAGTCGATCTTCGCTCTATGGATTATAAGTCCTTACCTCGAGGATCTCTACAGCAGGAACGTCATACCCCAAGTTTCTCAAAATAGCTGATAGCTGTACCGCGTTGATGCTATCGAGTCCCAGTTGGAATATTGTTGTTTCAGGCTTGATAGCACTAGACTTGTAACCAGATAAGTTGGACAGAACGTCTCGAACCTGACGCTCTTCTCTCGACAGAGCGCGAGCTACCGAATCGTGGGTATGCCTTGTCTCGCTGGACTCGGGAGTCTTTGTTTTGATCTCCTTTGCTGCCATTGCAATTGATGGTATATCACCCGCGAGGATACTCGGATCCGTAGCTTGAGCAGAAGGATATCGTATTGTGTGACTGACCAGAGCAGCAAAATCCTTTGCAATCTTCTCTGTATCCGAGGTAGAAACATGCAGGGAATCTGAATGCAAACAGACAGTTATGATATTTCTCTCGCGAGAAGGGGTGATCTCAATGATTATGGGAAAATCCATATCTCCTTCCTCAGAGACCAGTCTCCACAATTTTCTTTCCAACTCCCTGGGCGGAGGTTGAAGAAGGACAAGGGTGTCAAAAAGAGGCGAGACGTCTCCAGACACGCTCTTCTGTATTTGCCGTAGTGAGTAGAGCTGATGAGGCATGATATCAATATTAGTCCTTTGAGCCAGCTTCATGATGTCAACGTTCATGTCTGTTGAAGACATCTGTATGCGAATTGGAAGGGTATTGAAGCATGGTCCAACAATTCTCTCTACGCCGTCTAACGGTATCGTTCGACAGCTGAAGACATTCCCGAAGCAGATATCCAAAGAGTCTGTGTACAGGGCTAGGGCTCGAGCCCATGCAGCATGGAAAACATTCAATGGTGTCACTGAGAACTCCTTACACATTGTCTCAAATAACTGGAGAGAAATGTCAATGTCAATAATGTGTTTTCGGTGGCGCTGGCTTTCTGAACTTCCCTTCGTCCTTGGCCAGGGGCACAAGAGTCGAGGAGAAAACCCAGAAAGGTACTGGCGCCAGAAAATTTCCGAATGATTTTGGTCTGTGGACACCATATATCTAATGAATTGATAAAATTGAACGGCCTGTGGCAACTTTTCCCCTGCATATGATTGCTCGACTTCCTTGAGTAGATGTGACACGGCCTCACCATCATGCAGTGCGTGATGTATTGAAAAGAGAAGCATTGCCTTGCCACTGGCTTTATCTTCCAGGACGGTGATTGAGTAAGGCATTGAACGGAGATCCTGAGCCTGACCTATGAAGCGAGACTTTTGCTGCTCCAATACCAGAGGCATCTCATCCACAGGCGTCTCTAAATAGCTCCAAGGCAAGGACACCTGCTTAAGAATTACCTGTGCGTAAGCAAACCTAGCATTGCTCGTGGTAGTGAAACATGTCCGCAGAATGTCGTGTCTGGCAACCATATGTTCCCATACTTGTCGAAGAATCTGTATATCCCCGTATACCTCGAATACTAAATGGTTGCAATAAGCGCTTCCGTCGTTAGAGCCTTTGCGCGAAAGCATTGCTTCCTGCAAAGCAGTGCAAGGAATGACCGATTCCACAAGACTTCCGTTCTCCTGGAAATCGGATTTTATTTTCTCAATGAATTCCTCGTCAAAGATCTTCTCTGTGTCTGTTCTGGAGGCGATCTGTGACTGCTTATCATTCTTCGTGATAGCTGCGGCCAGCTGAGGTACTGAACCATGCCGAAGTATGACAGATACATCTAGCTGGCCAAAACCAGCTTGCCTCAGTCGCTTTGAAAGATAGATCGCCGATATGGAGTCGATGCCAAGGTTGTATAATGAAGTGTTCGTGTGAATATTCTGTAAGGGAGTTTGTGTCACTTCAGAAACAATCTTTGCAACTGCGTGTTCTGTCTCGGAGAATTCCCGCCTCTCTTCAGATGTCCCTCGTGAAGGCGAAAATCTTTGCAGCTCTTCCAAGCTCATCTCCCGGAAAAGTTTTTCCAGCTTTCTGCTGTCGATCTTTTTCACCGTTGTCATGGGAATCGAGTCTACAGGTATAAAAGACGAAGGCACCATATAATTGGGAAGTGCTGCACATAGATCCTCGAAGAGATCTTTGATGACAGAGAAATAATTCTCTTTGTTCCCTGCATCCCGGGGAAGGCCTGCAGGCACCCAGAAGGTGATTAGTTGCTGCTGGTTGCTGCTTTCTTCCCTCACGATCATTGTTGCGCAATCTTTGACGGCTGTGTTTTGCAACACAACGCTGTTGATTTCACCAAGTTCAATTCGTTGGCCACGGAGCTTGACTTGATCATCTCGGCGACCAGTAAATACCAGCGAGCCATCTGAAAGCAGCCGTCCAAAGTCTCCCGATCGGTACAATCTACCGTACAAAGGGTGATTGATGAACTTTTTGCTCGTTAAATCTGGCAAGTTGAGGTAACCTCGGCCCTTGAAATCCGTTAGAAAAGAATACCTCACAGGTATATGATTGGAAATTCCGTACAACTTGATCACCGCCAAAGCAGAACTCTCCAACCCCACCACGGGGTACCAAGGAGAAGTCTTCATCATCTGAAATGACGAGGGCTGACGTGTTTTTGAAAGGTTTTCCAATGTTTCGGATGGAATCAGAAAGTTTGACATTAGGCCGGACAGTGCAAATATTTGTGGTCTCACTTGGACCGTAACCTGCATACACTCTAAATTGAGTCTAAATCCTGAATACAGAAAAGGGGCATAGAGACTCACCTTGATAGAGCCCGTTTCCTGCCCAATCTTTGTGGACTTTCGCCGTCAGCCCTTCCCCAGCAGTAACCAGGAACCTCACTCCTGGTACATTTCTGGGATGTACAAGAGAGGCAACTGTGGGAGTGAGGCTTAGGTGTGTCACCTTCCTTGTGCGAATAACTTGTTCGATATCTCGAAACATGACATCGTTTACTGCTGAACAGAGTGTCATGCCGTTATGCCATGTGAAAAATATTTCGAACACCGACACTGCAGCTTGTCAGTTCCGGGTAGCATTTGAACAATCACAGAGAAAACTAACCGTCAAAAGCCTGTGAACATGCTTGCAGCATCTTGGCTTCATCTCCAATTGGGTATATCTCGGTGAGCACGGCGATGTTGCTCTGTAGATTGTGATGTGTGATGAGTACACCCTTTGGCTTCCCAGTGCTTCCAGAGGTAAAGACGACATATGCAAGATTTGTGCAATCATGCGATGAAAAAACATTGGTGTCTGGGTATCTCTCTATATTAATACTGTCAGACTCCACGAAATGCAGTGTATCCGAAGAATGCAAGGAAGATCGAAGAGCTGAATTGATAATACAGAGACGGGGGTTAGCCTCCGTCAAAACAAAATGAATTCTATCGGGGGGAGTTTGCGGGGTCAAAGGCACGTAGCCTGCGCCGATTTTTATCACAGCCAGTATTGAAATGTAGAGGTCAAGGGACTTGTCCAGGATGATGGCAACGAGGTCGCCGGCAATAACACCGAGACTGAGGAGATAGTGAGCGAGACGATTTGCGCGACTGTTAAGTTCATAGTAGGTGATGCTCTCTACGCAAGCATCACCAGAGTCTGGGTTCAGAGAGTGCAAGAACTCGATTGCAATCCTATTGGGGTCGTCAACCGCCATCTTTTCAACCCCGTGTGCAAGGCTCGGCAGGTCGATTTGCTGTTCAAAATTGAGATTTTCAATCGATAATATGGAGGGAGACAGACGATCGTTGACATGCCTAATTGGAAGATCCGGTGATTGGATGAATTGAGCAACAATCATGTCAATCTGCTCCAAGAAAATCTGCACCTGTGCAGTCGGCAAAAGAGAATTCTCGAAAATCGCGTACGCATGAATTCTACTGTCCTTGGGCTCCAATTGTAGTGTCATTGTAAACTCCAAGAAATCAGCGGCTGCGATCTCCTTGAAAACGCGCCTAGGTTTCTGAGCTGTCCATGGCGTCTCCTGCCAGACAATCAAGCTATCAAAGAGAGAGTCTGCCAGATTGATTCCAGACGCTTTCTTAATCTCACTTAGGGATAGATCCCCATATTCTAAGGAACGTCGATTACTGTTATGAATTGCAAGGATGAGATCGGCGACAGTCCGGACCCAGTTGAGATTCAGACGGGTGGGAAGAACACGTAGGCAGGGTCCAATAATGGACTCAACACCATCCACAGGTAGTGTTCGGCCAGAGAAGACGGTACCAAAGACGACATCGGGCGCTCCGAGGTACGAAGACAGGAGATATGCTAAGGCAGCTTGGAAGATGGACTGCCGACTGACGGATAATGACCGAGACACTCTATCAAGTTCCGGTAACGAAAGATCTAGCAGACGATCAGCAGTTCCTCTTCCCCGAGGAACATCAATTCTATCGTGGAAATTTGGCCAGAGTGATGGGACAACATCCTGTAGATGATCCCGCCAGTATGAGGTTGACTGGACGGCGGAGTCAGAGCGACTGAACTCCATGTAATATGTGACGACATTCGCGTATGATGGCCTTGAAACTAAATCTTCTCTTAACAACGCAGAATGGAGGTCGTCTAGGAAAAGGTCCCAAGACCATCCATCATAGAGTGCGTGATGTATCCGAATAAGAGCTCGAACAGATTTGTTTTCATGCCTGAACTGCACTTTTAATGGGGTCAGGATACCACCGTCGCTGCTCAACGTCCAGTCGTATTCGAAAGATGCCGTCTCCTGGAACTTGTCATGGTCAAGGGTCTTCCATATGAATCGACAAAAGGCGTTTCCAGAGAGCCCAATGTGCACGAAACCAGACCGCAACATGTCATTGTGCTGAGCGACCTTGCGGAATGCTTCCTTTATCAAGGGAACCTCTATTCCCTGGTCGAACTCGAGTTCGATCCAATTGCAATATGCCTTTGGATTCTGAAAAGATTCTGAAAGCATTGCTGCTTGGATGTGGCTGCACGGCTCCACATTTTCTATCTCAGAATCGAAACCAACTGACCGGAGCACCTCCAACCCGGTTTTCCGGATAGTTTCCAAGTCATCCTGAAGTTTCAAATCCGCCGTCTTTAAGGCCTCCTTTTCTGATTTCTTCGCCAGATGCCAGATCCCTTCGACGGAATCCGCAGTAAGCAGCTTCCCAACATCAAGATTGACCCCGATAGCGCGTAATCGCGAAGCTAGCTGAATCCCAGACAGTGAATCAAGACCTGCCGCTGCAAGGCTCTTCAAGTTCTTAGCTGGTATGTTGAGCGTCTTACTGACACAAAGAGAGATCTCTTCTTCAAGCGAGTCTCGATATTCCCTATCCATCTCAAAATTTGCCGTTCCATTTTTCCGAATATACTCGGATTCCATAGTCTTCCGATCGACTTTTCCGGACGCCAGTCGGGGGAATTCGTGGACGAGGACAAAATCTCCAGGCACCATATAGAGGGGAAGCCTTTTTTGACAAAATTGACGGAGTTCCGCTGGCGTAACATCGTCTCTGTCAACTAATGCCCACACAACCAGTATTCCGTGAACAACGATGGCCACCGCGCTGCGAACATTCTGGGCCATGCAGACGACATTTTCAATCTCCCCAAGTTCCACCCGTTGACCTCGTAACTTCACCTGCCCGCTGGATATTCGACCGAGACATTCAATATTGCCGTCGGGAAGGAAGCGAGCCTTATCTCCTGTTCGATACAGCCGACCGTACTGGGCACTATCTAGAAACGCCTTTGAATTCTCGGCTGGACGGTTGATGTAACCATTTGTGAGTTGTGGTCCACCAACGACGAGTTCCCCAATCTGACCTATCGGCAGGATTGCGGGATCTGACGTGTGGCCATCACTGCTCTCTTCGAGAGATACCACGAAGGCCGAAACGGTCTCGAAAGGTCGCCCGATTAAGTTGACCCGG
Source organism: Rasamsonia emersonii CBS 393.64 (assembly GCF_000968595.1). Classification (NCBI taxonomy): domain Eukaryota; kingdom Fungi; phylum Ascomycota; class Eurotiomycetes; order Eurotiales; family Trichocomaceae; genus Rasamsonia; species Rasamsonia emersonii. The sequence continues at coordinate 62,290 of NW_013563135.1, forward strand.
GAATCAGCTTGGAAGTTCGGGGCGGCCGTGCAATGAATGGTGGCCTCTGTTGGGCCGTACATCGCATGAAGGATTCCTTCAGTGTTCGCGGACGATCCGAATTCGTCCACGACACGCCTCGTGAGCATTTCCCCAATGGTGAGGAGAACCTTTAGGGATGGGGCCGCTTGTCGGCTGCGCAGAAGCTCTCCCGCCACTGTGGGCGTCAACTCGGCAGCATCAACCTGCAGTTTCGTGATGACATGCGGAAGATCACGAAGCATGGCAGCGCGATCACACCCTACCAGGGTTGCGCCCCTGGACAGGGGGAAGAAGACCTCAAATACCGAAACGTCAAATGTAGGGGACGCAAATTGAAAGAACCGCCTGAACGGGGGTATCAGCTTGTCGTGGGCGAGCAACGACTGGGTGGCCGCACGATGGGGGATTCCCACTCCTTTCGGTCGTCCTGTTGAGCCAGACGTGTACATGACATATGCAAGGTTCTCTGAGGAGATTTCTCCAGAATTTAGAACCGTCGACACATCTTCAGCGTGCAAATCATCCGTCAGGACCACTGAAATGCCCTCCGCCGTTGCCAGCTTTCCTCGGAAAGCACTCAGCGTGACGACGACCTCCGCATCAACATCTTTGAGAATGAAGTTTATACGATCCTCGGGCGAATCAGTACCCAGAGGACAGAATGCGGCACCTGCTTTAAGAATCGCCAGCCAAGCGATGTAAAGATCCACCGACTGTGGTATGAGTACAGGGACGACAGGGTTTCCTGGCCGTGGTTGAGACGAACGGCGTAGAACCTCTGCAATTTTTGCTGCCAGTGCTGTAGAAAGCCGATCCAAGTCTTCGTAGGACAGACTTTGGACTGTCTCATCGGGGCAGAGAAATTCAATGGCAGGACATGACTGTTGCCCACGACCCAGGGCCAGCTGGTGAAGCAGTTGCGGTCCCGGCAGGATGCGGGGATCGAGGGTTGGCGATAGACAGCTGCGGTGACTCGGTAGAAGGAATCTGCACCTGTATATCATGAGACAGAGCATGTCTCTGGATGATCGGCTTCAATTGGCGACCAATTTGGTCCAAGCTGGCCGGTTCGATCCCGACATCAGACCGGATGGACCCAACACCCGTCTCCAAGTTGACGTGGAGAGACAGGGTGCATGCTCCCGGCCATAGTGCTGGAGCTGCTGGGGAGGATGCATTCTGCACGCCATGGGTGACAATGGCCGTGTATCCATATGTTCCTGGCGTGGACGAGTCCAAGCTGGCGGCATGAAAGTGCTTGGTGGATAAGTCAACGCGGACGGGCTCTCCATTCAGCGCAAACACGGGACATTCCTCGCCCGTGAACGAAGACAGAAGCGACGCCCACGACAGCACCAAGACGTCCAGCGGAATTGCTGGGCCATCGAGCCGCCATTCAATCTCGCTGCTGGAAGAGAGGGCGGGCCCCCCTTTGGGAAAGATGTCAGGGAAGCGAGTGAGTCGATCCATGATTCTCTTTTCTCTCTGACCGGTCGCAATGCCTCGAGACACAGGATGCGGTTTTATCCCCGTGCAGCAACACCGAGGTTGGCCGCCATGTGTGACGAGCAGGGCGCTGGGATGGTGGTATACACGACTGCAGGTACAGGACCTGACCTGAGTACAACTACATGCCTTCAGCTCTACCCCGCTGAGGGGCAGCCTCAGCCTGCAACACTGCGTGGTCCACAGGGGGAAAGAATGTACGAAGCGAGGGCACTGGCACCGCGATACAGCTACACAATAAACTTCAGATTCATGTGCCCTTTGCCATTCATCACACTGATTATTTTTCGAGCTGCCGCCGGCCACTGGCTGCCAGGATAGACAGACGCGCTACGCGACAGGGCGAAGAGCGACTAGGCCGGGACCAAGACTCTGTCAAGTGGAGGCGCGATGCAGGGTTGGCTCTGCTCGAGGTGATCCACGAATGAATGCGTCCAGCCGGGTCCACTGTCGGAGAAAAATCGTGCAAAAGGTGGCCAACGGACGGGCATTACCGCTGGTTAGGCACGAGGTGATCTGACATGGGCGACAAGCAAGAATGACGACAGCCCGTTTCGATGTGGAGAGCCGTCAGACGGCCGACGCACTCCCCTCGCTCTCCCTTGAGCCGGAAAAGTGGGCTGGCGACGTGCAACTTTTGCTTATTTGCTTTTTCCTTGCATGCATGATGCTTCGTATGCTTCGCCGGGTGGCAGCACTGTGCCCTGTACGGAGTATCGAGCGATGATCTCAGAACCCCAATTGTCACCTCCTGCCGCCCTGTCTGGCTGATCGATCTGCAGCACACCCATGCCTCCCGCATGCTAGTTTGCTCAAGAGGACAGACTGCATACGATCTTGGGTGGCTCACGATCCCTTCCTGGGCAGCGTTGCCGATCCGACATCGGGCCAATGCGGATCGGATCTGTCCATCTCGAGGCAGATCGGTTTTCTCCTGACGACAACCATGCCTCGGCGGGCACGCTCTCTCCCTTAGCGAGTAGCTGCGGGGCTCCCGTTCTCTGGCGGTCTCCACGCTCGTGGTGACGGGCCTCAGGTGGTGAATGCTGCCAAGCATTATCTCCAGGACCACGGCTGGGATTGGTGTTGCCAGTCATGCAGTACCTGCTTCGTTCAGGCTTGTTTCTGGACAAGACAGGGACAGACAATGCTTAGTAGGGCGCGGAATTGTTGCACCCCATTTAGTGAACTATTAAACTCACGGCACTTGCCTTGACATAACCCTAGGGTGTCTTATAAGAGCAGTCTTCCCCAAAGCCCTTACTACTGTTTTACTCAGGTAAAGTCGTCTTTGTTTAGGACCAGATTGTTGTCCTTCATAGTTCCCTCCACGGGGCTCAAGCGTCAATATCATTCACCGTTGTCCTCTCCTGTCTCCCTATTCTTCTCATGGCCTCCACGGTCCTGGAGCCAGACATGGGTTCCCAGGACAATTCTAAATCTCAGTTCCCCCTGCCGGAGCTGTCACACGTGAAATCGGTGCCAGAGGATGACTTACATGACCTTATCTGCGTGGGATTTGGTCCTGCGTCTCTTGCGATAGCTATTGCTCTGCATGATGCTCTCGACCCCAGACTCTCTAGATCACCTGCACGGGGCCACCCTAAAGTGTGTTTCTTGGAGAAGCAGGAGCAGTTCTCGTGGCATTCTGGGATGCTGCTTCCTGGTTCCAAGATGCAGATCTCTTTCATCAAGGATCTGGCTACCCTGCGTGATCCGCGGAGCGAATTTACTTTCCTCAACTACCTCCATAACAAAGGGCGGCTCGTGCGGTTTTCGAACCTCGGGACATTCCTGCCATCGAGGCTGGAGTTTGAAGACTACATGCGGTGGTGCGCAGAGCGGTTTAAGAACGTCGTGGCCTACGGACAGGAAGTTTTGGAGGTGGTCCCTGCAAAACCCCAACCGGGAAGCTCCGTCGTCGACGCGTTCATCGTCTTCTCGAAGGATGTGAGGACGGGAGTCATATCGGCGAGGAGAGCGCGACATGTGGTCATCGCCGTTGGGGGCAAGCCCAAAATCCCTCCGAACTTGCCTTCGCACCCACGAATTATGCACTCTTCCGCATACTGTACGACTCTACCAGCTCTGTTGAAGGATGGCTCCAAGGCGTATCGCATTGCCGTCGTGGGGAGCGGTCAGAGTGCGGCGGAAATATTCCACGACCTGCAGGTTCGATACCCCAACTGCAAAACGACCTTGATCATGAGAGACTCGGCTCTTCGTCCCAGCGACGATTCACCATTGTAGGCCACCTTCACTCGTCCTGACTTGGAGCGTCGCTAATGGTGCAGCGTCAATGAAATCTTCAACCCGGAACGAGTCGACGAATTCTACCGTCGGTCACCCGATGAGCGTCGCAACGATCTTGTCGCCGATCGAGCGACCAACTACGGCGTCGTCCGGCTCGAGCTGATCGAACAGATCTACCATGACATGTACATCCAGAGGGTCAAGAACCCCAACGAACAGGAATGGCAACATCGTATTCTCCCCCGTCGCCAGGTGACGCAGGTCGAATCGGACGGTCCAGATGGCCCACTTCGGATACGGATCGATCCGGTGACGTCTTCCTCCGGTCCCGAGAGGACAGAAGTCCTGGAGGTTGACGCCTTGATGGTGGCGACCGGCTACGTGCGAAACGCGCACGAGGAGCTGCTGGCGAAGGTTGTGCACTTACGACCGACGGGTCAGGGTGACAAATGGCAGGTGCGCCGGAACTACAGCGTGGTGCTGGACCCAAGCAAAGTGAGCCCGCATGCGGGAATTTGGCTGCAGGGCTGTAATGAGAGCACGCACGGGCTCAGCGACAGTCTCCTGTCCGTGCTGGCGACGCGAGGTGGAGAGATGGTAGACTCGATTTTGGGGGACCAGCTGTATCGGCAGACGGGCAGCCGCGCGATGCTATGATGGGGGCCATGGAGAATCTCCGAGGTTGAGCGGGCGGTCTACATTGCATGTACGGAGTAATCTGATAGATGCTATTACTGTCATAAAATTGAGTTCGTCGATGCTTTGGGGGCCGTTGCAGTATACCGACAGTAACACCATGAACCACGGTTCAAACGCGCCATGCCATGCCGCCTCGTAATGGGAGATAATAGACAGTTCAGCCAGTCCGTCAGCAAGCGATACCGGCGAGGAGAGAGAAGAAGCCTCCGCGCGTATCCGGACCCTGACCCTGGTCCAGCAGTGATGTCTTGGCAGGGAGACGACAAGAGTACGGAGTATGGAGTTAGGTAACTTAAATATTTAGCTTCTTAGTACGGAGTACTACGTCGGTCCAGCTACCACCACCATCGAATAGATAGGATGGAACTAGTCAGAGCGACTGACTGCTGGAGTCACTAGAATGATAGAATCCCGGCAATGAGTCAATGGGTCAATAACCTGGCGTTCCTCGCCGAGAAAACGCCCAGCTGCTAATTGCATGGATCGAATTCTAGGGCCCAGGCTAGGAAACTTGGTCAGGGTCCGGTGCCATGCCTCCTCCATGGTCTGCGGTCCACGGTCCACCAGGCGGGCTGGCCTATTGCCAAAAAAGGAAATAGTACGATCAGATAACGGGGCCAAGGAAGCTAAGGGCGACGAAAAATTTTTATCTGATCAAACTTCATCGTCAGCATCATCACACCTCGTCATTCATCATCATCATCATCATCATCATCACTTCTACCGGGCTGGCTCCACATTGATTAATAATTAACAATTAAAATTAAAAATACCACTCATGCGGAGTATATTCTGAATTGTAATAATTATTTATTATTTTACTCGAGCAGAACGGTGAGAAGCAATAGCATGCTATCTAAGCTGAGAGCAGTTGAACTGCGGAGAGGTTACCACTAATCAATTAATAATTAATTAATTATTTTTTTTCAAATAAAAAAAATTGCTCTGTTTTCTCCTCACTCACCTCGACAGCCACCTCGACTCGAGACCAGACCGGCTTCTGCAATTCCGTCTCGTACCATAACCATAATAAAAGAAGCCAAGCAAGCCACGCCATGCCGTTCCATGAATTCGCTCCTGCTATCGGCTAGCTAGACTATATACCTAGCTGCTGACGGTGTCCTTGCCCCACGAGTCGACTAGTAGGACTCCCCGTACGGTGTACTCCGTACCTGACTCGCTAGTCTCGCCGTCTGTCCGAGGTGGACCATGTCTTGGATGATGGGCCCTTGGAAGGAAGTCCGAACCCGAGGAAACAAAACGGACGAGACGAGACGAGTCAGACGACTCGGCACGAGGTGAGAGTGTGAGACTAGACTAGCCTAGACTATTAGTATCAGATCAGTCAAATCAATCAATCATATCAGATAATCAAATCGATTAATCAGGCGGTCGATATAGCCGTACTAGATACAGAGTGCATGTACTGTACTAGTAGTACATCAATAAAACCGCTGTTATTGCCATTGTTACCGTAATGAAACGAAAAGATGGAATGGAAAAATTTTCTGTCCTGCTCGGGGGGACTTGGTTGCCCCGCCTATCTGTCTGTCTCTTGACAGAAAGAAAGAGAGAAAATCCGAGTGCTCACCATCTGTCTGTCTACCTGCCCGCACACCGTCTTCCATACAGGCTTATATATGTATATATATATAGTAAATCAGGAGTCTAGACCATCTGACTGGAATGAATGGAGGTACCTAGCAGATAGGCAGGTACTAGGTACTAGCTAGGTACATGCACTGATGTACTCCGTAGACTACGGTCTACCTCTCTGTATACCAAAAATGCCATTCTTCTAAGGACTTACTATCACTGAAGCAATGTGCTGTGCGTACATAGCATCTGTATGTTCTCCTGAATAAAACATATGTAAGCAGGAGTATGTCCTTGTCAACCACGGACCAATATTCCAGAACCACTCACTCATCACCTTTCTTGAATGCTCATCACTAGCTAGCTGCAATTATTTCCATACATACATGCTGGGTCTCTGGTATTCTTGTTCGTCAAGAAGAAAAATCATTCGACAAATTCGACAAAGGTAGACGCATGCAAGGTCATTAGCAATGATTATGTCACGCTCTATATGCTGCAATCCAAACCCAATTCTGCTGATACTGAGCAGCGTCTCTGATGCCATGCCATACTGTACATCAAACTCCCCGCTCTGGATCGTCGCCAGCAAGACTCATATACGCAGTCCCGTTTTCACCGCTATGCATCCTCAACGGAGGCTCGTACATGCGATAGTAGTTCACAATCTCGCCATCCAACATCGCCGAACCGGGCTCCCTTTTCCTGAAAATCGGCGCCGGATCGCACCAAAAATCGCGGCAATTCGTGATAATCCCACGGGAAAACGGGTTCTTTTGCCTTGCCGAGCGGCCTTGCGCAGTCGCAAAAAATGTATCAAGTCCCAAGAGCTTCTTCCACTGTTCGAAGCAGCCGTGGCTTCGATGAGGATGCGCCGCCGGGGTCGCTGCCGGATTAGGGCCATGTCCGGCCGATGTGAGGCCAGCCGCGTCAAGAGACGTAGTCCCAGCTGCCAGCGCCGAGGTGATGGCCTGCGAGTGTGGATGGGCATGCTCAATAGAATGGCCTCTCATGTTCTCATAAGTCGTTTGGTTGCGTGAGATCTGGACCAACTGCACGGCACAGAGCATCGTGACCCAGATCAGCTGAAGACTCGTCCATATCGTGAGCACAAGGGTAAAGGTATCCCGAGAAACGATGCTACACAGAACGTCATTGATGATGTTGCATTGAAGCTCTGCCGGGTCCGGTAACAGCTCGATATCTACGCTCATTAGCCTGCATTCGACACATTGAACAATGCCAACACTCACAGGAGATGGTCAATTGTATGAACAACAGAATGCCAATCTCCAGACTGACGATATACTGTACAAAATGACGGAGATTGTTCACCCCGACGCAATTGTCAATCCATGGACAGTGGCTGTCTGATGTCAGTATCGTATGGAAATCTTCCAGCGAAAGGTTCTTACTGATCGTGTTTCGCGACACATCGCCCACAGCGTCTGCAATGTTTGCTCCGCAACGGTTTCCGGACCATGCAATGAATGCAAAAGTGCTCCTCATCAAATTTCCAGTCGTCAACCAGCTCACGGATGACTTCTCTCTGCTGGTTCCTGCTTCCGAGTTTAGGCACATAACCTGGATCCTCAGTCATCGAAAGTATGTAGAAATACGTCGTGAGGCTATAGAATATCGCGAAAAAGATATTTAGAAAAGGCCGAGCCGCCCAAGTCACTATGATCGTCAGCAGCTCGTCGCAGGCCCGACTGCTGCAGGGTCGGATCTTACCAGGTAGAATTTTCATGATATATCTGACCCCGACCCAGAAGAGACTCGCAGCGAAAACACCTGCGAGATATGGCTAAGACGGGTTAGACAGCCAAACGACAAAGAGAAGAAGTTCGAGCATACCGTCCTGTGAAGCACTCGGAACTCGCCAGGTCCATTGTTGGCCACCTGTTGTGCTACCCATTGCAATCCATAGACACCCAAGGCTGCAATCGGCACAGACAAATATATAACTAGGTGACTGAGGATCCAGATGATCGCAAAGACTGTAAAGAAGGGCCAAAGAAAGAAGAACTTGGATAGGGCACTTTTGCTGTGCACGAACATCGTCAGACCCAGGGGAAGGACCTTCAGATTCCCGTCCTTATCGTAACCGCAGTCATTCAGCGCCCGGTGCCAGATCCGCGTCGTTCTCATCTCCGCAGCCACCGTTGCCGGAGTCTTGCCATCCCTTGTCTTCGCGAACCTGTCTGCGCCGTACTCCACGATCTTCTGGATACAGGGATGCGATCCTTTCACCAATGCCCAATGCAACGGTGTTAATCCACCTTCGTCCGTAGCGTTCACATTTGCACCCCACCGCAAAAACAGATCAACACAGGCCGGGAAGCCTTTATACGCCGCCCACATCAGACCAGTATGACCTTGAGGATCGGTGACATCGACGGGGATTCCCTGGTGGAGTAGCAGAGCGAGCAGAAAGGCGTTTCCGTCGATCGTGGCCAGGTGCAGAATGTTGTAGCCTTGAACGTCGGTAAGCAGAGGGTCGGCGCCTCGTTGAAGAAGGAGGTCGACGATATAATAATGACAGCGCTGGGCAGCCCACATAGCAGGTGTCGCGACAGACTCTCCTCCCTTCGCGTTCACGTCCGCTCCGGAATCCAAAAGGAACCGGCACATGGCATATTGATTGTTGATAGCAGCCCACTAAACACATCAGTAAACGAATCCAACAGCTCGAGAAGAAGTAGGTCCTCGGAACAAAAGACAAAGGCATACGTGTAACGGCGTTATCCCTTCCTCATCTTTATACTTCGCGTTGTACTTCTTGCTGTCGAACAACTTCTGCATCGCACCGATTTCACCCAGTCGAGCCAGCTGCATTATGTCCTCCTCAATTGGCAGCGACGCCTTCGCTCCGTCGCTGCCGGATCGCATATCCTTCAGCTCGACGCCATCGTTCGGTTGCGTAACTTTCGGGGGTGCTGGAGCGGCCTTCCCTGTTGGCGCCGAAGGGGAACTGGGGCTCACAGGAGTATCGTCTGAGGAGAGCGTTCCGGAGGTCATGATCGATTTGTTTTCCTCAGCAGGCGATCATAAACGGGAAATGATGTTGCACTTTGGTAGGTAAGCACCGAGAGAGGGACAAAAGGCGGAGGATGAGTCGGATTGCTGTATCCCCAAATGCGCAGCTACAATGCACTCTGACCTTGCATGATCCTCATTTCAATTAGTGATTAAACTGATTGCAAACCCTTGACTACCAAGGGTGTCAAGGAGAAGAAAATCAACAACGAGGGCTGGGGGAAGCACAGCTTTCCATGTCTTTTTTGGGGGGATCTTTGCGCGAGTGCATTAATTAGGCGGCTTAGCTTATGTCCCGACGTGGCTCGGCCGTGCCGCAACGAGGCTGAGTTCCTCCTGTAGATCAATAACAATTGACAACTAAGAGCGTTATAATCCTAATGATGACCAATACTGCGCAGTCTTTAATGAGCTATCAAAATCCTACAATATCGAATTTATTTGTAATCAGAATCTGCTTGAGGCTATTTTCATTCAATCTCCATTTAACCGGGTTATCTAGTGGCACCCAATCCGCCACTATTATTATCTGGGTTTATCATACACATCATACAGATAACCAGACACAACATGTAACCAAAGTACAAGAATGCTCGTCATACCCTGAACTCCGCTACGACCGGAAGCAGATAATGCTGACAGTTAGAATTGTTAAACCATACCAAATCATGCAAAGACGACGCCAAATATGCGAGTTCAGTAGGTTGTTTCCACAAATCTTTCTGATGCGTTAAAGACATATACACGAGTGCCAAAGAATCACGGATTATCCGGCGCTCCAGCAGCGATCTCTTTTGGTGCTGATGTTGATGCGATGAGCGCAGAATCATCGCGGCCCTCGCCCAGCTGTCTCGTGTCCAAGGTCATGTCTGGTCGAGACCTCTCACTGTAGCTCCGTAGAAATTTGGCCTCACCCATAAGCATATGGGCGTCGACTCGCAACTCAAAGTCGGTGAGGAAGCAGAAAGTGATCTCGAGACGAGTGAGCTCCCGCTCAGAGACACCACCGACCCGCGCAAAACGGCTGTGTGGATAGCTGAGATCTTCCAAAGCCTTCATTGCAACCCGAAGACCAGCAAGCACCAGTCGATGGACATTGCGAGGGGTAACCAAGATGATCTTTTCCACCATCGCCATCCTCGTGATGTAGAGACTGGTAGCTAGATAGACAGCGGTAGACATCGGACAATACTTATGCAGCCGTAGCAGGTAGTCCTCCAGTGAAATCGGGGGAGCTTTCTTCGAATAGAACCGCTTCGCCAAAACATTCTGCTGGACTGTTCCGGGCGGAGTCGCGCCATCAGAATTGCTTTCCGCACCAGACCAGTGAAGTTTGGTTGCCTTCGATGATGCATTGTCCTTTGCGACGCGGGGTTCGGAGCTTTCCAATGACTCGCTCGATGCAGATGTAGGGGCCATCAGAGTGGTAGGAGGCACGTCGCCAGTGATTTGAACAAGATTACCCAGATGGGCGGAGAACATCTTCAAAGCCTCCATTGGCGCAATGTCAAAGACTGCTGAGTCGCCGCTAGGTTGTTCATGCACACCTGCAGGGTTTGTATGCTCTTGAATAACCGGAGGATCAGAGCGCTGGGAGGATTCGAGGCGCGCATGTTGAGATCCAGCGGAATCGACTTCTTGACCCCCAGCAATCTGGCCGTGGCTATTCATCGCGCCAGTGTGTTGTGACATGTCGGCCTTCTTCGCTGAGGCTCCTCAAATCGACGCGACTGCGGTTTTGGAGCTAGAAGACAGTAAGAAATGAAAACAGGCGCACCTGATGCTACAGGCGGAAGTGACTTCTTTGATAATTGTTTCATTGTATTCTCGCGTCCTTCGCGGAATACTCACGCGACACGCTGCCGACCCTGACTAGATCACTCTGTGACTGAGCGGAGGAGCCGCCCATGCAGAAAGGATGGGGAGAACAGCGAGCGGAATCACGAAGAACGAGTATGTGGAGGACTTGGGAACAGCAATGAATTAATTGACTTCACAGCCCCATGTCTTGGTCATTTCTACAGAATACCAGCTGGTTAGCAAGAGGAAATTCCGCCCAGAAAGGACAGGTAGATCTGCTCACAAAGCCATGCGGAAGTATGCAAACGAGCCGGAGTGAAAGTGAACACCTATATAGCTTGATAGTAGGGAGTCATCTGCACATTACAACTGGTTTTTTCACAGTGGAAAAGAAAACTGGACCGAATTACCATTCTGAAAATTCTCGGTGAGATTTGGCCTCCTGCTGAATTTTTTAGCCGGGGATTGCTGCAGCGGATCCTCCGTCCCCAACCCCACGCGGCTCCCGCCCTTAGCGCTGCTAGCCGGCAAATCACACTGCATCTTTGGCATTCATGCTGCTATTTATGCAGCTGCTCCAGATGAAAAATCCCGAGATCTGGCATAGACCTTCACCAGCAGTTATTCCGCATCCTTAATTTACTAAAACACAATCTTAGATGAGCATTTGTACAATACAATCTGTTTGGGAATCTAACCTGTTTAAGATGACATATCTCTACAAGTATTTACAAAGACAAAATCTTGGACAGAAGAGAACATAGAGAAGTTGTATAAATGTACATGTATTTGATTTGGCAGGAGCTAACTATACTCACTTGTCGAAACTTGGCCTGGGAATTAACAAATACAGGGGAGAAAAAGAACGATTGGATGCTTGAAATGACAGCGAGGCCGCAAACATGGACAATATAACAGCGACAAAAAGAAAAGCAAGATTGGGTATCTGCTAATTTTACACTCTTGAACAATCACAGTCTGTGAATGCCATTTGCCAAGTGAAATAGATGTATTTGCGAATTTCTCGCCTTGGATCAGTTTCGAAAGTGATCTTTGCTTAACACGCTTAACGACGCCCGAAAACACCGCGTAGGAAGCCTTCTTTCCTGTGCCGCGCCCTGGCCTCCGCAATGATCCGCACGCCTTGATCTCTCAGTCGACGGTTACCCTCTTGAATGATCCGTGGCGGCGTTCGCTGCCATGCAGGCTCTGTCCGATGTGTCTGTATATTTTCCTGCCTATTTCGCTCGACTGATGGCTGTGACGAAGAGTTTCGGTCAGTAAACCGGCGGTGACGTTCCGTCTCTTCAACATGTCTCTGCTCTTCAGTGGCGTCTTGGACAGGCTGTCTAGCACGTCTATGCTCCTGTTGGGCAGGATGATGTTGTCGGCGTTCACTGCGTGCGTTATTCCCTGCATCATGACGAAGGACATCATGAACTTCTTCATCGTACTCGGTAAACCCGGCGAATCGAACATGTCGATGTGCAGGTGAATCTTGTGAACTGTGAATGTCTGTTGCTTCAATTGGATCTTGTCCGGGACGGTTGTGGATTATCACTGGGGTAGATGGCGCAGTTTGCGGTCGCCTTAGAGGGACGCGTTCAACCGCCGGACTTCTTTCTCTTGGACGTCGCGGCTGCCTTGTAACAGGCGGCGGTGACGATTGTCTTTCGGTAGACTGAGTGGAAATGATCTCTCGAGGCAGAGATGAGCTGGCAGCTGGCGGCCGGTAGGAGTATGGTTCAGAAAACCTACGCGATGACCGGGGTTCGCGGGAAGTAGGGTGACTGTTACGGATGTTCTCGCGGACCCTTCCATCCTGCATGCGCTGATTTCGGGCTTCTCGTGAGCCTCTCCTCGAAAATGGCAGCGAAAGCGCACGCAGAATGTCCCCGTAGGTAAATGTCCGAATATTTCGTCTGTTTCGAGAGCTTAGTCGCGGCTCCACCTCGACCACAGCCGACGTATCATAACCAGGACTGATACGGCTGTGATCGTATCGCCAGGCATGTTCATGGAAGATCTCGCCAAGATCATGGATGCGAGTCAGGCTGCATAGTCTGTTGCCGTTGCTGCGAGGGCATTGGTAAATTGTTCGCCTCGTGCGAACACGATCCGGGTAGACGTCTCTCACTTTCTCGATAACGCACATTCTATTTGGCCCTATGTATCTTTTGATGCAAAGAGGGACAACTTGTAAAACAAGATGTCCCTCCACAACCTGCAAGCGAAATGATGACTGGCAGTGTTAGAGAATACTGCAGAAGAGCTAGGACAGGAACGGTAGGGAAGGAAAAACTGCTAAGGGCAACAGAAGTCATACAGGCCAGCAATAACCTATGGAGCCCACTGACTCTATAGACAAAGTCTTGTGTGTTCTCTCTGCCTTCGACTGGAAAGGCAGATCGAAAAGTCATGCATGTAGCGAAACATAAGGTAGGCGTTTTTCAGTTCAGAGGTTGGCTCAAGCAGCAGATGATGCGGCGAGATCAGCGCGAGAGGAATAGAAAAATCGGAGAATAAATTATATCAGCCTTCCCAGGTCTGAAAAGTGACTTGAAGTAGATATAATGGGTAAACAAAAAAAAAGGATAAACAATAGCTGACTGGCTGATTGTTATGCTCAGTCGAAAAAAGACGGCTTTGTTTCTGCACAGGCTGTTTTGGCCATGAGGCTGGGTTAAACCTAGTATTAGCCAAAGCCATAAGGAACGAACGGGACATCCAAGGAGCAGTCCTAACATCAATGCGGGCCCATGTAGGCAACATAGGGAGAGCGATGTTGGATCTGATGAACAAAGCCGCTCTTAGGAAGTATACGCCAGTCACGGGGGCGCAGTTGCCAGTCAGCTGGCCGAACAATCAGCATCGTGCCACTGATCCCGTGAGGAAATGTCGGGGCCAGATGAGCGACGTCATAAGGCTCACACAGGCAGTATGGTCTTGAGGAGTTGTGGATGTGACCTAAGGAAGTTGGATATAGCCTGGTACATATGTATGTACCAGGTACAAGTAATTAAATCATTAGACATTAGACAAACAGCTTTACATAAACATCAACTGTGGTATCTAGGCTCTGTTGAAATCTATGCCTTGCTCAAACCACTGAGCGTAAGCCCAGAACACGTCCATGACAGCTGAAGGTGCAAGTCATTCTTTTACTATGCATGTCTGC
>NW_013563134.1:0-25061 GCF_000968595.1 Rasamsonia emersonii CBS 393.64
CCCCGTCTATTCCTAACTTTCCCATCCTTCTAACGAGCTTAGCTGGGTCCACGTGGTCGAAGGCACCCCTCACATCCATAAAAAGAGGCCCTGCAAGCTGCTTCTGCCCCCAGCCTTGATGTACCTCCTGGATCAGGCATGCCACGGCATCTATGGCACTCCGGTGCCTGCGGCTCCCCATTTGGCCTGGGTGTAGTACCCCCATGGTTTCACAATAGTCAGATATGGCCTCTGCCGCTATCTTCTCTATCACTTTCCCTAGGTAGTTGAGCAGACTGATTACCCTGTATGCCTTAACTAGGGTATTGGCACGAGCAAGTCTATCCACCTTTGTCTTCGGCATTTTGGAAAATTTCAACCACTAATCTGCGGCAGAAAAAAAAGAAGTAAAGAGAAGAGAAGAATGAATGAGAAGAAAAGAGAAGGAAATCTATAGAGATAAGTATAGAAATACAGAAAGATTTCTGTAGGATCATAACAAGTACAGAAGGGGAGGAAAGGGAGAGGAAACGAAAGGTTGGAAAGAACAGAGGAGAAACAGGATTGCAGGACACAATTTTTTCCATTGTCCCTTTCTCTGGCATCAGCAGGGGATGGCGCACTGCCACCTTCATTATCCAATCTCTTCTCTGCATAGTTCCTGGGTTGGATGTTGCTAAACAGCCTGCGCAATTATAAGGGAAGGACAGGTGAAGATGGGGTGAGTATAAATGAGCGCGGGTGAGCAAATCACCTTGACTGGGTGATCTGATCACCTGACTCACCCAGCTCACCCGCTTAAAGCGGCGATGTCCGAGTGAGGAAGGAAAGAGCTGCTCGCAGATTTTTATACGATATTTTGACCTACCTAGGCAATTTGTATTCCTTCCTCATACGGGAAGAGGGCCAGCAGATAGCAGATCAAGAACTGGAAGGAAGGAAGGAAGGGAGGAAGGAAGCTCACCTTAGGCAAGTAAGTACCTTGGTAACTTAGGCAGGCAGGTAGACATCATTGTCCGTACTGTACAGATGTATGCACATACGTACTCCGTAAGTTGTATGTAGATAAGCTACTGACATCCATAATGGCACAATGTATTTATCTCACGTTATTTAAATAGACAATAACTATTTTAATTACGTGTACTGCAGACTAAAAAGAAATCTGCTTGAATCCTACCCTTTTTTTCCCTCTTCCTCTCCTCTTTTTTTTTATTTACCTTCGTTCGTCCTTGCTGATTATTGATCATCTAGATGTGGTCGTCACGTGGGTGCTAGGTGGATACAACAAGATGTTATGACCTGGCTGGACATAACTAACGTCAAAATATGAACAAGAAGACTGTGTATGAATTAAAAAAAAAAGATGGAGTCAAGGTCCTGAAGGCTATCTAGGTAGCTGTCTACAACAATTGAAGGTATGAGGTAGGAGGTAGTGGTATTGGTCCGTGCGAGGTGCACGTGGTCCTCTATACGGAGTACGGAGTATGGACCTCCATGATTACTTACTCTATGGGGAAACGAATCTTTTTTTTTAACTTTTATCGTCAGGTATGGAGTACAGTACGGAGTAATTGTAACTATTAGTCCGGAGTCAGGCCCACATTAATTGAAGAACTACTACTATACGGAGTACCGTGCGAAACTCGTTTTTTTCTACTATTCCAGGTTTGTATACTCCGTAGATTCAAACGAGGAATAATAATTCTTCGTCTTGTTATTAATACCATTATTATTAATTATTAATTAGTAAGTTAATTAGTTACATACTCCATACTCATAGTAGTATTCCTTCTCACACTCCATAGGAATGGAATCCTAGGCAAATCCCAACTTCTATAAATCCTGGCTTGGGAGTAATCGCTTAGCGCATGTCATTGCCAAACACTAACTAATTACACTAATTAAACACGAAGATCCGACAGCGGCAGTTATGGAGTTATGTACCGTAGGGAGTAGTACGGAGTACTGACTGCTTAGTTAGTAGTCTGCCTATGTACAGTACATGTCCATACCTAAGGAACCTTGCAGATGAGATCAGATCTGCAGTACAGTATAGTAGAGCTTGCTTGCTTGCTTATACTTCATGCTTAGGACAGAGAACTCCGTCCTGTCTGCTCTGTTACCTGTAAACTATTTTCTCATCACAATTTGACAAGTGAAACAAGGAATCAACCGCGCTTGAGAAGGATCGGACTACCGACGGAACAGCCTTCCCGGGCGGCCGGCCGGATGTCTGTGGATGTGGATGTAGCTGTGGCTGATCTGATACTCCTGACACGGAGTACTTTGCAGTCAAGAGACGGTTCGTCTGGCAGAAAGCTATTATAGCAGCAGTAGGGAGTAGTTTCACCCTAGGCAGATTTATCTAGGTACTATCTAGGTAATGTACTGTACCTAGGTAGGTAGCTAGCTAGCTATCGGCATTAGTTAGTCATCGACCCGACTCGTCGAATATTGCAATCCTTCCTTCTCGGATTTTTTAAACTAAATAATTAATGTCGTGTTCTTACGAAGTACAAGTCTTACTCCATACGTAACGGACTTAGGGGTAGCTATCAGTCTACTCCGTACTCCGTAAGCTAAACTCGAACGGTCGAATCTGTCTATCTAGCCTCAAAGAGTCCTAGTCCTGGTCCTACTACTCCATTACTAAGATCGATCGAAAGCACGGATCAATTAATATTAAAATTAATAATGATGATCGTCGTCTGGAGTTACATGGTTTTATTTTTCTTTTTCCTGTCCTGTCAGTCCTTTTTTCTTTTTTCACTCTTAACATTCTAGGTAAAATCGCACGAGGCTATAAAAGCTACCTAATCAATGGATCCCATCACTATCGGCAGTTATTGGCCCGTTGGGCTGGGCTGGGCTGGTGGTGGAGATGCCCCTGACTGAGGCTGAAAGTTGCATGGTAACCATTCAACTAACTTCCATTGATGCTACGTTCACAGTCATGTCAAGCTTATCCAAAAAGTCAATATTGAACTAGTCATTCAAGACAAATGGCTATGTACATACAGTACAGTACAGGCAAAAAAGCCAGAGCTATCTATGCAACCCCGTACATCACACATAAGCGTACATACAGTACAGTAAGTAAAAAAAAAAGTCAAACCAGTCGACTAAACCAGTCAAACCAATCAAACCCAAAGAAAAAAACCGTAACACACAACTCTTTCTACCACACCCTGTGACCTATACTCCGTACATATACAACGTAACAAAACGAGGGGTATAATGGTACAATTCCAAACGAAAGACAGGGAGAAAAAAAAAACACAAAACTCATCAAATCGTAACCACAATCCAAGATTGATCAACCTTTGCACCAGGACAATCCCTTATGTATGTATATAGACTTCGAAGAAGAGAGAAAAAAAAACACAAGACCACTCGAGATGCTGGCTGGCTAGAAGCTCCACATTCCCCCGATTCCTCCCGCATGACTCGTCCGCGGCTCGGAAAGACGGGCTAGAACCCGTTCGCCTTCGTTCAAAAGTCCTCCCATGCGACCTTCTTGCAGTCTAGTACTGCGCAGGAACTCCAAGAAGCGGCACGGTGTTACATCGCACACGGGCCGGAATGCTCTCCCGAGACATGCCTTCCCACGTTGGTGCGATCGACACCATCGCCTGGACGTAGGCACGTGCAAGCTCGGTGTTGCTGCTGCTTTCATGATGTGTCGCTGATGCTGACGACGACGCGTCAAACCCATAAGCCCAGCAGATCAACGCACAGATGTAAAGACTCCAATCCGTTTGGAGCATCCCCAACGGCTCCGTTCCCTGCGGCATCGGTTGGAAGCTGCTCCACGAACCCGTCGGTGCTGCCGTGTCAACGAGCACGACATACTGTAATGCTCGTACGGCGTGCCAGACGGCTTTCTTCACGTCGTCTGTATCCGAGACCCACTGCCGTAATACGTCCTTTGCAACTCGAAAGTCGCCTTCTTGAGGCAGCTTCCGGTTGAAGAGCCAAGACTCTCCACTGACCGTCAACAAAGCCTGAACAGGCGTATACCGAGCCGCCAGGAGCGCATGATGGCTGAAAAGCGTGCGCGAATGGGGCGAGGACAACGCTGGCAAGGGTGCACCGGTTTGTTGAGAACCGGCCACATTCTCCAGGGTGTTCGCGAACTTCGCGAGTGAGCCCTCGAGGTCACGACTCTGGGCACGCCCCGACAAGTTATACGCAAGAAGCAACATAGACTGGAAAGGATCGATCTGTTCTGCCTTCAGCCCCGTAGGTTCGCCAAATGTAGCGGCTACAGAGGCCAGTGATGCCGGGGAGTATGCTTTTGCGAGGCGCAGCCAATCCTCGACCTGCCTGCTCTCCCACAGATCCGAGCTGCAGGGGAACGGTAGATCGATCGTCCGTGACCCTTGTTCCCAGACGCCGGTTGTCCCGGAACTGGGTTGCAACAAGACCGGGGGTTGACCAAACAGCACGGACTGCTGAATGTCAAGAATGAACGCAGCTTGCAAGACCCGTCGCCTAGCTTCATGTTCAACCCAGAATTTTTGCGCCCTCTTCAGCGCATCTGCATTCGGAAGGCGGGGTAGCGTATTCAAAACCGCGAGAGGATTTTGCGACACCCAGTGCCGGTCTTGCATGAAGCTGCCGTACAGACTCCGAAAACGGTGGGAGACCTGGACGTCGGCTTTTCGCGACCGAAATTTAGACAAAAATTCCAGCAGGAACACCGCCTGAATATCGGTCACGCGGGAGCGGCTGGTGATGGGGGGCCTCTTTGAAAGCAGTTTCAGACAGGCCTCCAGAAGAGCGAGAGAGTATTCCTTTGCATTCGGCCGTGTATCGTACTGGGAGCCTATCGCAACCATGGCACCTGCCAGGAGGGGACTAGGCTTGGTCGCAAAGAAGGTTGGACGATGGACGATGGGGAACAGGGGGTGGAAGTGCTGCCAGTAGCATTCGAAGCAGTCCTGCCATTTCACAGTGTCCACGATTTCCATGCCGTCGTTTCCTGAAACGACTCCGGGGGCGGAAGTAAGTTCTCGTCGCAAGGCAAACCACTCATCCCCATCCAGGTTGGAGAGGGGTATTGGCACTGGAGGTTCTTTTTTGTTTTTCCACGATGTTAGCCAGAAATTATTGGGGGGAGGCTCTCACTTAAGGAGGGAAGGTTCACCTACTGGCTGCATCATGTCGCTGCCGTCCAGAGAGAGAGGCATCATGGGCGGGGCCGAAACTGCATCAAGACCATCCCACTCGCGCGAGGTGGTGGCGGGCAATTGGATGGGAGATGCGGTCAGGTCTTGGTGGAAGACACCACTGGCAAACGGCTCCATCACCGACGTGGGAGCGGATGAGGGTTGCATCACGAAGCCAGTCGTATCCGAAGCCGGAGACGCGCAAGTGTCTGGAGATGAGTAGAAGGAGAGGTCGTCCGCAGAATCACGGATGTGACTGCCAAAGACGGTTGGTCTCGGCTGCAATGGTATCTCCATTCCGTTCCACGAGAGAGAGAGGTCGCCGGACAGGTCTGGAGTCCCAACCACCGAGCTGGCCGATGACATGGGAGTGGACGCTTGACTTGACGGGTACGATGCCGAAGTGGCCTCGATTGGTGGCATCTGGCTCACCATCGTCGTAGGAGCGGAAGTAACTGAAGACTTGCTCTGTTGTCTCCAGTGCCGTCCAGAGCCTCCCTCCGACTGCGCATCCAATTCGCTAGACTTGGGTTAGCCACCAACCGACCAACGGAGGGGAGAGGGTTGAACGTACTGTCTCTCCATGTGACGCGCCAGCAGATCAGATCGGTGGAAAGCTTTGCGGCATCCTGCGTAGGTGCATCGGAACGAGGCTTCCGGGTTGTGGTTCAATTCGTGACGCCGTCTGTGTTCGGCCCTTGTGAAGACCTGCTCAGTTGTCAGAGACAGTTCTTGGGACGAGACCAACAGGAAGAACCGACCTTGTTGCAGCCAGGGAATTCGCACGCATGCACCCGCTTCCCCTTCTTGGCCTTGCTGATTCTGTGAGTGGTGGGGGTGTATGTGATGGGCAAAGGAATGTCGCCCATGATATTCGGCGTCCGGCGCGTGCTGTTGTTGTTGTTGTTGTCTGCTGGGGCCAAGCTGGTGGTCGGGTGCGAAGTAGGCGGAGCTGGTCGAGTAAGGTAGTTATGCGACTGCTTCTTGTGCGAGGCCAGGACGGGACTGCTGTAAGGCATTGAGGAGACGGAGTCGGCAATGGACGAGGTAGATGACGTGGATGAGTGTCGCGGCCGACCACCGGTTGGTAAAGGCCTCGTAGTTGTCGTGTTAACCTCTGTTGTCGACTCTCTGGACATAGTATATATCTATAAGCCTAGGAGCTGGGAGGGATTTGTATGTGGGTGGGAGGAGATAGAGATGAGTGAGGTGAAGGAAAGGAAGAGGATAGGAACAACAAGGACACGATGCGACAAGCAGTGGTCAGCTTCGAGAAGGTCGATGGAAGAAGATGCAATTCTACACAGGTGGTGGGAGGCGCCAGATATACTCTGTACAAACGGGGGGGAGGAGAGCTGATTAGACCAATGGCGAGTTCCTAATCTGGAACCGGGACTTGAAACGTGGGCGACAGGACGATACGCAGGTGGCTGGACGCTAGAATTGGACATGGTGATGATCCCGTATGCAAGTCACCCTGGCGCGATGTTGGAGCAGCAGCGAAGCCAAGATAGAAAGCTTGAAGACACGCGCACGAAGTGGGCCAGGCAGAGAGCGGCAAGGATCGCTAGTGCAGCCGGACTGGGCGCTACCAGGGCTATAAGGTTGGGACGGCGATTGGCATGCTCTAAAAAAGGCGACCCTGGCTGTTAGGCGATGCGGCTGAAGCCTGCGTGCTGCAGATACGGCGGACGGAGCGGCGGTACGGTACGGCGGTAATGGAAATACAGACGGCGTATTAGACTACTGGGGACGGAGCGCGGTTCGAGCAACAGCGGGTGGAGATGCTAGGCGAGGACGGCGTGACGCCCAGCGCCATGGCGGTTCAACTAAATCAACGCTGGTGCGGGAGAGGCGACGCGGGATCGGCGGGCTGGACGGCCGCAAGCCACCGTGGGAGCAGGCCCGGAGTTGGGAACGGCGGCCTTGGGCAAATACCGAATGCCCAGCGACCTGACAAGCTGGTCTGGGGAACGCCGGCGAGCGTGTTGGTTGGCGCCGCGCCCTGATTGGCGGCCGGCGCTTGCACGCTCTGGAGGGCGGGCCCGTGGCCTGAGTGGTTACTGCCGGCCAGCGAATTTCCCGAAATAGCTTGTCCAGCGCACCCTCCGCGGACCTGCACTGGGCTCGACCACCGCCGAACCCTCCGATGCGCATGCTACGGATTCCCGAAGAGACGCACTGCAGAGCCATGCAGTCAGATTCGGAGTGCGGAGTTCCGGACGCAAAATACCAGCAGGATTGGATGGCGCAGGAACAGAGCTGAGCCGGCGAGCGTCCCCAAGGCGCAGTCGCAGGCGCAGGCGCTGTGTCGGCGCAGCAGCACTTGTCAACGTTGGCGTGCGAAAATAATGGCCCAATAAGCTGGCCATGATCACGACAGAGAGCGCACCACCTCGATTGCGGTCGCTGGCGGGGAACGTGGTGTTGGGAAGTTGGGAGTTGGACGGCAGATAATTTGGGGAAGTGGGCTATCGTCCTACAGGTCTATCAGAGTCCCCACTGCCACACCCGTGACCTGTCCACCAACGAGCCAGGCCGAGTGCAGCAGAAAAAATCCGCTGGCCTCAGGTCAATCAGGCACGAGCTCGAGCACGCAAAAAATATGACTGGACCGTGCTGTAATTCTTGCATGTCGGCTGCTTGGCACCCTGGCCAATCAGGCACCCTGCCGAGCACACTGCATGCTGATGCTGCGCCGACCTGAGAATTGTGTCTGCAGCCTGCAGTCAAGCGAGGCGTCCCGTGTTCTGGAATAAATATAGCGCGTCAGCTCAGCACACGACACATTTTGTCGAGAACCCACCTACGATTTCGTGGCCTACGTCCGTATATTCTCGGTGTCTGAGTCGAGCCGCTTTCGAATACAAGCATCCATCTTATCTGCTGGCTTTCACATGCGCTGAGAATTGCCCCGCGCAGCACAATCAACGGCGATTGGGCCATTGCACACCGTATATACACAACCTGTACTAATGTGGAAGCTGTCCGCTGTGGACCCACCGTTCCGGCGAACCTTGGTTCAAACCCCGCGCCCCAAAATAGAAAGAAACTCACCTCCAGATAGCAGCGACATCGCTGAGAATGCCGTGCTGTGCTAGACAGCGCGAACTACTTACTTACTAGGGGAGCTGTTCAATAACGGGCTCTGCTCTGCTGCTCAGGCCAGCCTGAGCGACCGTTGTAATTATGGCGCCCATTTTTTTCAGTAGCGACGGAGTAGTCTTCAAAATAAGGAACGCACCGGGCGGTTTAGGACGAGGCCGTCGTTTGCACCGTTTTCTTGCTACAGGGCGCCGAAGTTGGCGGATTCTACAGCATGTGCAGCACGCGGAAGGCGCGGGAAGATCGATAGGCAATTTCACAAGCCCGTGGCGAAAGTCCTGTAGCGCTCCTTTGCTTCATGTCCTAATAAATTGGCCCAGTTCCAGCATCACCAGGGTCCCTGGCATACTGCTGGAGATTAGTCACTGCTAATGGACCACGCGCATATGTCGCGTGCAAACGAGGGCGCATCCGACGGTCTGGGATGGCATTCATTCCAATGTCACATGGAGAGAGGCATGGATTATGGAAGGAACGCAGAAGTTCTGCAAGCTTGGTCGGCAGTCGGCGATTGGGCGAGGACTGCGTGGGTGGGTCTCCCAGAACACCGTTCTATCACGTGGGTGTACCACGACAAATCCAGCCAGTCATATGCACGGACACCCACTCGAGCGCGCAGGGGTCAGAATCCTTCAGGTCTTCGAGACGAGGGGTAGTCGGCTCGGTCGCGACGGACTGAGGTGCAGGACTATGTGGCCTGCGGAGTCTGCAGCTTTGCGACATGATTGAGGATTTAGTCGGGCAGATCACCACCAGCTAGGAATGATCCTATCTAATAGTGCAAAGAAGCTAGCTCGCTGCTCTGTATTGCTCGTGGGTTCAGGGGTGGAGGGGAGGGTCTGATAATGGTTTCTTGATATCGTCGTCAATGATAACGAGAGAGAAGGGGGGGGGGGGTCAGTAGTCTGACAGAGGAGAATCTTTGAGTAACAGCTAAGAATTGCGGTCAGTTTGCGAGGGCCGTACGGAGTATTACCTTCGGCTCGTTTGTCCCAAGGGGTCAGTCGAGCTTGAGAAAGGACACATATAATTCTCTCATTTGGCAGGAACAACAACATTGACTTGGCCAGAGGCAATCTGTCAGACTGTCACAGACCACCATGTGCTTGCTCTCCTTGACGTCAGGGGTCAGGCAGGATCCGTCATACATGCATGCAGTGACGAGACTAATGATTTGCAAGGGACATGAGGTTAGCGCCAGCCACCAGAGATCAGAGTCAGGAGTCAGGCCACGGCGCATAACATGAGCAAAATGCGCTCTCAGTGCTCAGTGCTCCGTTCTCTGTTGAGTCCGGTCTCTGTATACAGGTTATACAGAATTGCTCATGCCTCAGGCAGAGGGCCAAGACCTCTTTTGCACACCAGCTGCCCATTCTGTATATCCCGGAGGTCTCCAGCTCTTGGCTGGACCCGCCTGAAGCCGTTAAGTTAGCGCCTTTTTGGGAATAGCGCAATTCGCCAAATACCTCCTCAACAGTCGCCGGCCGGAGCATAAATATACACCGATCAGGGTCTCTCATTGGTGCGATTGCCATCTGCATATTTAATCAGCTCTTCGTCGGACTTAATTAGTCGGAGAGACTCCGACTAGTCCCTCTTGGGAATAACAGCCTGAATTCCATCCTGTTTAGTTACCTTGGTGACGCCTGGACTCTTGCTAATATCCATAATCATCCCATAGTCTCCTTACAGCGCCGTCATCGTGACTAGTTTTCCTGCTTCCAGGAATCCTTTAATTGCAAGCCTGCCGTGAAAGGCATCCAGATTCACCTTCCAAATCAGACCTGCGGAGACTTTCGGAGACCAAGCCGAGGCCCACCTGGGAAATCTGAAGTCATCAGAGTCCCCGCTTGGCGAAAGCTTGGCTTTGCTCTCCTAAGCTATCTGGAACTGGGGACCTTGGGACGATCATTTCCCATTCCGCTGACGATGCGATAAGGGCTAGCGATCCATGGCCTGGAGGAGTTGCGGATGATCACCACATGGGACAACCAATAAGATCAGGCTCGTGCGCTTGGAGAGCGTTGCTGCATATATAACAAATGTCGTGATCTTCGGTGGAAACTCAAATAATATCCAGATGACCAGCTCACTAGCTCAACTCGCGCTATCCATTGTAGTCACCACAGTAACTCCGCCTCCACCTCCGTCTAATTCAGGTAGATGAAATAAGCCAAGCTGCCAGGATTCTGCTTACGCAGATCACTGCGTGATATAATTTAAAAGCCGTTGTTAGTGTCAGATATCAGGGGGAAATGCCTTGGTGTGATGACGCCAGTCAGCTTACCTAAGTGCTGACTGTGAGATTACCTCGTCGGCGTTCCATGGCCTATCTCATTTTCCACGAGGTAGCTAACATGCCATCCAGGGTGGGTCCTGGGAATTGGAGATATTACCTACCTTCAAGGTTCGCACGCTAGGCACCTAACCTAAAGCGAGGGGTTAAATGAAATTTGTCATCACTTTACCAGATGAATTTCGGTACCTATTTTAGACTGTAGGATTAGGCCAAAGTTAATGACTAAGCGAGTGCCACCGCTTTGGTGCTCTTCCCTACCTAACTCTTTTGAAGAATTCTCTGGAAATACAATTTCAAATCCCTGAAATGTATTCCGTATGAAATTCGAATTGAATTACCGGGAAAAATACTCCGTGCTGCGATGGTCGAGAAGGCAGCCTAAATTAGCACTCCCAGACGCCGTTGCGCCCTTCCCGCATGTGGCTGGCAGGGATCTTGCGGCCAATCAGATGCCTCGGATACTTGCAGGATCTGATCGGTTGAAGACATCCGCATCATACATGACTCGTGTCCTTGCTTATGCCCTACAGGGCCATGTTTCATGTTTCAGCCTTGCTCGCACCAGTGCTTCATCCTGACCATCGACGTCGGTAGATGCAGGTAGGGGAGTAAGGGGTTAGGGGCGTTTTAGGCAATGAATGACGTCTCCGTGTATACTCCGTACTCCGTATGGTGTACTTCGTTCCTTATCAATCGCGCCGAAACGAACCAAAATTATGTCCAAATTTAGAAAGATAATATGAGGAACGTGTCTCTTCAGGGCATGGAATTATTACATTCCGCGTCGATCATGTTCATGCAGTTCCTACTGAGGCAATACGTCGATGACCGGAACATTATCGGCAATGATATTGGCGATTCAAAACATAAAGAAGGGGAAAAATGCATGTATCCGAAAAAAAAATGACACATCGAAATGACGTGATCCAGTGAGATGTTAATACGTCAGTGTATCTGTTCGGGAAGTTCGGCAGTAGTATGTACTCCATATGGAGTAATGAGGCATTTGGACTTCGAGGAAGGGCAACCCGATTCCACACTGGGGCAACAGGATCATTCCTCCACTTTCATTGTGATTTTTCTAGAATCCTTCTAGAAGACAGGAATGTGATATATAATGCGCCGACACAAGCACGTGGACGAAGCTTGTTAAGGCACCACCAACCAAAATTCGCACAACAGCCACGGGCCTCTCTTATGCCTAGATATCAGAAGGTTAAAATACGAGACTATTGAAAGACAAGAGGCGATAGTTGCTGTCAAGAATTTAGGTCTTGCCAGATCGATCGCGTTGCTCTAACTCTCATCAGATCTCAATTTTTGAGTTTTGAGGGGTATTCTTAATTCTTATCTCATCGTCCTCCAGATCAGATTAGAGAGCTCGACGGCAATACCCTAACTGTAAATCATCAATGATGAGGATTCCCCCGTTTTGGGAATCTCTGCCAACAACAATAGTGAATCTTATCATAAAAGTCCTAGACTCATAGATATGGGAGAGTGGACCTAGCGAGTAACTGCCTAGTCTATGCTTTATTATCGTTGCAACGAGGCCATGCTCCACCTCCGGCATTAATGATTGTAGACCCTGGTAGTAAAGTGATGAAACAGCACTGCATGTCTATGTTGTTTGTTATCATCAGCCAGTTGGCAATCCTGTTGGTCCCTACAGAGCATGAAGTAGTATGACAAACAGAACCCCAGGCATCAGGTCCACCTGCACCAGATTAGGGCTCGTCCCAATATGGTATATCGTGAGCCCTACCTAAACAAATTAAACTTCTGTAACGTATTGAAACACTGTCAGGGTTGTTGCACTTGCATCTCGTGCTGGGGCCCAGACCCACATCGCTTCGGTATTCAAGCTTATCGATAGGCCTGACCATGGAATTCATTATCAAATAGATATCAAGGTTGTATTCGACGACCGCACGCGGGAACGCGGTCCACAGCGACGCCACCATCGGCCAATGAGGGCGGGCCGCCTGGGGAAGGACCGGTGGCCGGGGACGGCAGCCAATGGGGGAGCGAAGCGGAGATTCGGGATCTCGTGCGCGAAACGGGCCTTCTGTCGGTTTTCTAGAAAACATGATCGGCGCCTGCGATCCTGCAGGATCGCGCTAAGGATCGGGTAAAAATAGCCACAACCCCCACCGGTAATGTATCGCTGCCGTCATTACTTACAGCCATCCCGTTCGTTACCTTCGTCCAAGCCAAATCTGCAGCTAAACACTTAGACGGTGGGGACATTATCACGGCGTTTTGTTTCGCTCCCATCAGTCAGTCATTTTTAAACTAGTATGAGATGCAAAGGCCAGAACTCCTCCGTGCTCTCGACCTGCCCCACTCACCAAGACGGAAGGACAGATCTGCAAAGCTCGGAGAACCTCGTGAAGATCTGGACCCCCTTGGACTGATATGACCACCCGTTATCACTGTATCCGCCTTGCTTGCAGCTGGCTTCTGTGCGAACCTTTGGTCGTAGCGTTGCCCAAGGGAAAAATGGTGTGGAAATACCTAGCATGATCCAACGACTCCGAAGATCGGAGTCTGAGTCCATGGAGTACACTGTATAGAGTAGGACATATATTCTTGGCAAATCTGTTAGTCATCCTGAGGTACTACCGGACGTGCCCCGGACTGCTTGGAGTCGTTTCATGCCTTTCCTCGTGCAATATGCATCATCTGAGAGCCTGGACAAGTGTGACATTACGCTTACCAGGGACCGCCTGCCTGCCTACAGGTTGTTGCGTGATTGCCATATTTAGGCGATTTAGGCACATCTGGAGGACAGGGTTCCCCGCCATGCTTCACCAACCAACCTGTTACCCCTCTTGCTTGCTACTCGCCAGTGCACGCGCCGGCGCATGCCTAGCCTGACGATCTCATGTGTATACTCGCCTGCGCAGGTGCTATCCTTGCATCGCCTGTTTCAGGCTTGCATGATGACCATCCCCATCTTACGGCCCCCAAACAACGTCCAGCCCAACACACCATCTTTGCGATCTTGCATGCTTGGCCTTCGGACCTGCATCTTGCAGAACTGGAGGCGGAAAAATGGGGAAAGGCGCGGATCAACCGGGGGATCCCGTGTTCTTCGTGTGTTCTGCAGGCTTCGATGTGACAAATCCTAACTCGTGTCAGTCAACGACAGTCTTGAGGCCTTACCAGACCCGGTAACTAATTCACCGTTGGCCTTTGTCCCTGGATGTTGACATGCACGTCCCTGTCGAGTCCCCTGCGCGCGGAGGATCCTTCGAACGAACAATTTCCGTCTTGGCTCCTGTCTTTCATACGTTCACAGCCAGCCAAATGCCGTTATCCACCTCCAACGTTGCCGGTCCGAGGTGGATGCGTTGAGTAAAGACGGCAATGTGTTGGGAGTCGGATCTTCTATTTTAAGCTCGCAGTGCCATGCCCTGACAGACGCACTGTGCCGGTGTTTCAGGTTGTTCTAGGGTGATTCTTCGATCCTTCCATGGACTTCGGAGCGAAATGGTCTCTCTAGCACCTGCAGATCCGGCTGTTTCGAAACTGCATCGGAGGGCCATCACATGATAGTCCTGTAACTGGGAAGGGTAGTAAATAATAATAGTAATAATAATGGAAGCGAGGAGTGTCGGATGACTGCAAGCGAGGATTAGTCAGGATAGCCAGCCTGTCTATGGTCTTGCACAGCTCGCAGGGATCCAGGCGTTGAATATATGAGAAGCCCAACACGTGAGAACACGTGAGGAGAAAGTCACACAGAAGCAAAAGCACTGTATGTCCTTGAGCAAAAGAATCTTGAGGATAGATGAAGACATCCTGTCTCTCGAAGTCGTAGCTGGTCGAGTCGTTTATATAATACTCATATTTTTCTATATACATATGAACTCTTCGCTCGTTTCATGATCATTGACCTGACAGAAAACCGCCCCAAGTCGGCCGACTCGGCCCCAGCTAAGCAAGCCTGCGCCACTGTATACTTGCTGCGGTGTACCTACCTAACTGTATGGAATACAGAGTCCTGCGAACTGAAGTATATGAATATCCTTTTTCTTTATAGGAAAAGACTAGATAAATTCTAATAATTCGTGACAATAATGTCTACCTATATCTAACTCCTAGAAATTGATCCCATATCACTGCCACCATCGTGTTTGTTTTTATTTTTATTTTTTTATTTTTTCCCTTCACCCGTACGGGAATAGTACATGCACACAAACTCGCCCGGTTCCTCTCCCCCAACTAATGTACATGCATACACTCCTCCCCACAATCCTGCAGGAAGATGGTGAGAAAAAAAATTTTTTTGACACCGAAAAAAAAAGGCTCACTCTGTCGCCCCCAATAGCAGTGACAAATTGACAATAATAGCTAGAATGAGAGAAATGTGAGTGAATAAATAAATAATAGGGAACCGAAAGAGGAATGGAGGATGGACAGTCAGATGAACAGGTGTACGGTGTAGGATGTGAGGGAAATCGAGAGTGAGAAGACAATGGATCTTTCCTTCCTTCTTTCCTTCCTTCCTTCCTAGTATGATGGTAATTGTGGAGGAATGAATGAATGAAAACAGAATACCAAGGCGTGTACATTCTTGTCTTCTTCTCTTTCTTTCCTTTTTTTTGTTTCCGTGCAAAAAAAAAGGCCTCATTGAAAGATCCATAGACATAAATGTGTATACCTTGGTGGGGACAGCAGCCAGAATGATGAGGTTTTACATACATGTGGAAGAGGAGATAAAAGATCAAGAATTTGTGCGCTATAATACCTACCAATGTGAAATGAATTGTGTCTGTGACTAGAAATAAATGAACAATTTCTACAATATCTTTTGTTTTTTTTTAAATCTTTCGCACCTAATATCTATTATCACTAAGCGAAGATATATATTTTTATAAAGTCCGCCAACACTGAGAACATATCACATTAAACCTAACAACCACACTAATGAGAAGATTAAGAAATATGGACAAAGAACATAATGATACTTGGATTTTTTCAGGCTCTCAAAAAAAAAAGCTCCCATATTCAGTGGCTTTCCATCTTCTTTGTCGTCACAGGTAGATGGAAGTGCTTCATTCATAGCCGAATGGCAAAATTCACCAAGTGCTGATAGCACTCGTTCTTTCTTTCTTTCCCCTCCATTATTTGTCCTGTCTCTGATAATCATATTTCATATATCTTGTATCTACTCCCCCTGACAGTGGCGAAAGTCGCAGGTCTTAAGCCTTCTACACATGTATATAAATGAATATATATAATCACCTCTCACTCGTTCTTAGACATGATTAATTAGGAAGAGGAACGTAAGGGGGAAAAAAAAAAACTCTCAACCTCAGCCAGCTTCTCGTTGAATGCGCTACCTTCTTCTTCTGTTTTCTCCTCCAATCCTCCAGTCTTCTTTTTTCTACGTCAAGCAAAGTCATTCTTGATCTATAACCCTGATTGAAGCCAGAATGCCTAGAATGGGAAGAAGACTAGGCCCATTCTGAACATTAACATAATTTCACACTATGCTGTTGTATCTATCTCTGCCACTCTGCGGGTATTTTACAAGAGAAAAAGCAGCTGCAAATCCTGCTCAGAATTCTGCGTGCTGCATTCTGCATGCGTCAATGTGACAGCTGCTGCAGATCCTCCTTGCTGGGAACCACCCTCCAGCACCAGCTGCACCAGCTACGGTGCTGTCCACTTTCCTCCGATAGCAGATAATTGCCTGACTTGTGTTCATCCTCGTGCTCATCGACACAAGCACCCACCATCACTCTCTTCTTCGCCTTTTTCTTCACGACACCACCGATACCAACAATCTCCTGCCTGAAGTATCCCGGCTCCTCTTCGTGGTTGTCCAGCCTCCCAGCTTGCGTCGAGTCACCAAGTCCACGATTGTGATAACCATTAACATGATGGCCATGGCCGTTAACGTGGCTGTGGTTGGACGAACCCACTGCCGATTCGTCGGCCTCGCAGACGACTTCCAGCTCAATCTCCTGGGCAGCTAAGCAATCCTCACCACGTCCGCACTTGACGCCCTGGCTGCCTTCGCCGACGCCTGTCCCCAGACCACCTCCCCGATACGTACTGTAGCGGGCCCGCCAACTCCACACGCGTCTGTATGTCGTGTCATTATTGCGCAGCGATTGTCCACACGTCTGACACAGCCATACTGCGTCTTCGCAATTGCATGGCGTGCGTGCAAAAGCGGATTCGGTAAAACTCGGTGGGTCGTTCGGCGGTGCCTTTTCAATTTGCGCTTTCGGATAAAGATGATAAACCAATGGTGCTGAGCGGCAGGTAGTGCAAAGACGGCGAAGGCGGTTCTTGAGCATTGCATTGCTCGGGGGTTTGATGGTACAGTTCTATGACAATGGTCTTAGCACGCAAATCGTGCAGCAGGGAGTGGCTTATTGCAGTGTCACTCTACCCTACACACTACCCTGGAGCATCTCCGGCACTCAGCAACCATGTCACGAGCACATTTTCCAACTCTGCCGCTGGTGAGTCTCCTAGCTTCCGGGGCGCCTTGATTGATCAACCTAATGACATGTTTCAGGCTCTCAGGGATGGCTGCCCCTTCGCTCAACAGATCGGAAAGCGTTTCGATACGCTCGTTTTCACAGCGCAAGGTCAACTTGATCAGCTGATGGCGGAACGGTAATAGGTTGGCTCGAAACTGACGGCATGTCCGGGAGAGCGCGTCCAGCGTGTTCAAGTCAACGGATTTAGCAATTTCCTTGACAACACTGTTTATCTCGATTAGCATCTACACTACGAAAACGGCTTTGCATGGACAGAATCGGTGGCCCATACGGATAGCAGCTCAGAGCAGCGGCGAAGGCGTTGTCATTTGGACGGTCACGCTTCTCGGAAGAAGATGCCGTCGCATCGACATCGTCTCCCTGGCGTGCTCCAGCTTGAGTGCCTTGTGGCGGAAATTGATCCGGATGAGCAGACGACAGTGTTACACTGGACAAGAACGGCGACTTGTCCGGCAGGACGCGAGGGTGGAGAACAGCGCCCGCATCACCTGGCCGGTGGTGATGGGCGTCATCGTACGAACCCTGGTCATCATAGTCGACGAACACCACCATCCTGTCCTACGGACGAGACAGGAACCAGATCTGAAGGCTCATAGGAGCCAGAGTGCTGAGCGTTGTGGCAGAACGGCAGTGTGCATTTGTTCCGAGAGAGACCCGGTACGTACGGAATGCCTGATGCAAGATGGAGAAGAGAATGAATGTTCGTAGATTGCCAG
Source organism: Rasamsonia emersonii CBS 393.64 (assembly GCF_000968595.1). Taxonomy (NCBI): domain Eukaryota; kingdom Fungi; phylum Ascomycota; class Eurotiomycetes; order Eurotiales; family Trichocomaceae; genus Rasamsonia; species Rasamsonia emersonii. Next base: position 17,801 of record NW_013563134.1, read on the forward strand.
AGCAGGATCAACTCGGCGGCAAAGTCGCGGGGCAGAGTTGATGCCTCAGGCTCCAATTACGGCGCCCCGCAGCATCTTCCCCTCAGCTGTCCCCTTTGTCTGGCAATGGCAAGTGGTGGCATTACTATTTTCCTTCGCATATATCATTTCATAATAACCTCAGTCCCGGCAATATCCCTTATCTTTTGATTCGTCTTGTGGAAATCCCCGTTTCCTGAAGTGGAAGGTCGTTCCTGAGCCCGACGTCGGAGATGATCCGCTCAACTGTCGCAACTGCCGAGCGGAGACCCCGCCGGCCGAGAGATAAAGAGTCATGTTCATGCGACGAGCTGCCTTTTTTTACACATATATATGATTGATTCTTTATTGAAGAGCTTTGGGATGAGTTGATATCCTCGCGATCAAGAACAACTGATTTTTGTCCCGCAGACTGTATAATATATTGGCTAGATTCTTATATTATTATAGACTCATCCATCCTACTCCAACATGCCACTCGACGCCAAGGCAATTTATCCGCCGAAACTTGATTTCTTCTCTTTCGCCAGTCGAAGGAGTGTCGTCCACAGCACCAATGGTATCGTGGCCTGCACGCAGCCTCTTGCCGCGGCGGCAGGCCAGAGGATCCTTAGGGAGGGCGGAAATGCAGCGGTAAGTTTTAGTGATGGAGGCCCTTTTGATGATCATCTCTGACTGAAAGTTTCGACGTTTTCTAGGATGCTGCTGTCGCAGTTGGTATGCACAGACCCTTCCCATCTATCATATCACCACGATGGAAACTAATGCAGTATGCGCATCGCGTTGACAGCTGCCGCATTAAACGTCACCGAGCCTGCTTCCACGGGAATTGGCGGTGACATGTTTTGCCTCTTCTATAATGCCAAAACTAAAAAGATCCACGCGCTTAATGGCTCGGGCCGTTATGCTGGGAAGGCCACCCTAGCCGATATCAGGAAAGATCTAGGATTGGCACCCAATCAAGGAGGAAACATTCCTAAGAAGAGCGCTCTCGCGGCGACGACCCCAGGTGCAGCAGCGGGATGGGTCGATACAGTCGAGAAGTTTGGCAGTGGAAAGCTCTCCCTTGAACAGATCCTGATGCCTGCCATCGAGCTCGCTGAGGAAGGTTTTCCTGTGTCAGACATCTCTTCCTACCAGGTAAGCTATCCGAATTCACTAGTTGCGAACAGCTCGCAGCTACTCTCAATTCTTGGTTGAGAAGCTGACCAAGATGCGATTTAGTGGAATGTTAGCGAGCAGTCTATCCGTGACGCGTCTCCTAACTTTAGAGAGATGCTCAAAGATGACCCCAAGGCGAAGGATGGAGTGAGAGCTCCTAAGCCAGGCGAAATTATGAAAATTCCAACCCTTGCCCGAACGTTCAGGACGCTTGCAGCGGAGGGTAAGAAAGGTTTTTATGAAGGCCGCATCGCACAAGCGCTGGTGAAGGTGGTGCAGGATCTTGGGGGCTACCTTACCTTGGATGATCTCAAATATCACGCAGAGATTGGTAGCCAGGAAGTTGACGCAATCTCGCTCAAGTTCAGCGGCCAGGGCGTAGGTGAGAAGCAGGGTGACAGCGAGTCAGACCAGGGAGTCCAGGTGTGGGAGCACCCTCCGAATGGTCAAGGTATCGTGGCTCTGATGGCATTGGGAATCCTCGAGGAGCTGGAGCGTACGGGCAAGATCCCTCGCTTCACCGAAGCACAGCACAACTCCGCTGAATATCTTCATGCTGTGATCGAGAGTCTTCGCATCGCCTTTGCGGACGCAAACTGGTGGGTGACGGATCCTGATGTCGAGAAGGTTCCCACTCAAGAGTTGATCTCACGTTCCTACCTCGCCGAGCGTGCCAAACTTTTTGACCCCAACAAAGCCTGCGATGTCATCGACCACGGAAGCCCGGCTCATAATCATTCCGATACGGTCTATTTTGCCGTGACCGATAAGGAAGGAAACGGGATTTCTTTCATTAACAGCAATTACGAAGGCTTTGGAACCTGCATCATCCCAGAGGGATGCGGATTTACTTTGCAAAACCGTGGCGCCAATTTCTCCCTCCAAGAAGGGCATCCGAATGTGCTCGCCCCGCGAAAGCGGCCATATCACACAATCATTCCTGCCATGATTACCAACCTCGATGGGTCATTGCATTCAGTGTACGGAGTCATGGGCGGATTCATGCAGCCCCAAGGCCACGTTCAGGTTCTTCTCAATATGTTAGCGTTCAAGTTCAACCCCCAGGCGGCGCTTGATGCTCCGCGGATCTGCATCGGAGCGGGGACACCTGCCGTCGGCAAAACCCCGGACGGAACCATTTATGTGGAAGAGGGAATCAGCGAGGAAGCCGTGGAGGGCCTGCGTAAGCTGGGACACAAGGTTGAAGTGCTGACGGGTTACCAGAGGGGCATGTTTGGTCGGGGCCAATTGATCCGGTGTCACTATGATGACGGAAAGCTGGTCTATAGCGCCGGAAGCGACCCGAGAGGTGACGGAATGGCTATTCCGTTGTAAACTTCCTGTATAGTGACATCAATTTGGGGATTTTCGTTGCAGTTTCCCTTTGCTGATTCCGTCATGTCCCGAAGAAGATCATGGCAAGTGGAGATGATCCCGACATATGTTGTATATAGTGTCTATCAGTGTCTTTCAAGCTCTGAATTGCAAGAATTCTTACTGTCCATTCCCTTCATGGTAAGCCTGAACTAGGAGGGGAAGAGAGAGCTTAACGAATAAACGAATCCATAGAGGCGATATTAGCCAGTCACATGCAATTGACCTTTTCTGTGTGAGGGAAAAGAAGGTAATTAGCCTTCGAGTCACTCAATTCGTTTCTTTCTTCCGCAAGGTCGTTTGGAAAAGGAGGGTATATTGCAATCGCTTCTTCTTCCGAGTGGTTCCCAGCCATATATATGCATAATACCATACATACCATGCCCATCATTCCTTGCCTTAGGTCGACAATGCGAACCTACACTAATTTCTGCTTTACCCGGCGCCTTCCGTACACCACCACGGTGCTAAATGTGCGCCTAAGGCGGCAATGTGATGGTTATGCGAGTTTCCTGTTAGGGGAAAAATAAAAGAGGAAAGATAAGCCGAGTCATGAGTGCTTGGAAATCAGTCACAAGCACAATTGCCTCAGCGCATGGAGCAGTTTGCTGATCATCTGCCTGTACAACAGTCACCCCTGTAACCTGGTTTTTCTTTGTTTGCATTTGATGAATAGGGTCTCGTACTGGAAGAATAGACCTTGTACAGGTTTCAGTCTATGAGTCAAGCGAGTACAGAGTACTCCAAAAGGAATCGGCGATGGGCATCAATTGTTCGCCTAAGTCAGAGCGATGATTACGTTTGATCAGCCAAAATTAGCAGCTTTGGGGAATCGATCGATCGTTGAGGACCGCCTTTCTGCGCCCCAATCTGGAGATCTTTGTTTTCCATATCGGAGATAATGCACGCGTATGCATACGCATTGTATTCGTGTAGATATGAGCATGTCACGACAACCACAAGAAAATTGGAGACCTGTCTGCCATCTCGATCAATGCTGCCCGTGTCGAGTAGTTGTGGTACGTATCACAATGGAAAACGGTACTTCGACATCGCCACAGTCGAAACCAGCGTACACGTGGAGGGCGACAATGTGTTCAGCTTCAGCCCTGTATTTAGGCACCAGAAAACAGAGACAAATCATTCACGCTGCCATTATTCTCTCGAAGTCTCTTGAATTCTGGATGGGAGAACAATGTTCTAGATGTTGAGGTCCGCATGAGGCGTTGATGTGCATAACGACCGAATGTTTCGGACTGGCATTGACACATCCAACGACAATGCATCGCATTGGAGCTCTCGCATCTCTCACTGTCCACTCTTGAGGGGGCTGGCCACGGGCAGGGCGGATTGTTTATGTTGTGTGCGGCGGACGTCGAGCTTCGGTGAAGCTCGTGGGGATTGTGCGGTAGACGCCGTGCGCTCCTGCCCAATCAGCTCCTGCCAGAACAGCGCTCCGTCTCGGCCCGGCGCGCGCCTCACGCGCTTTCCCTCTTTGGGCGTCATCCACCTGCATCCAATTCCCAACTGTCTCCGTCGTCTCCATCAGTCCGCCTGTTTGTCAAGAACCCAATGGAATCGACGTCCCTGAAACTTGCTGCCATTCTGGGAGCCCATCCTGCCACCTCATTCAGATCCACGTACTTCTGAAGAGTCAATCGGGTTCCTCTTGCCCGATTGTTTCAGTCAAAATGACGAGTACAAGTGTGGCGCGGGAATTGAGGCCTAAGCCGGGCATCATAGGCTTCAGGACGAACAATTGATGGCGACTGACTTTCAGGTGGGGTTGGCCCATCTGAGGATTTCGCTTCACTTTGAACAGACCACTCATCTTGCATGCGTCTCGTGGGACATGTCTATGACCAGTTTCTTGGAACTGGAACTCGTTTCCTTACATTAGCAGCTGCTCCCAATGCGGCTAATTGGCTGAGGCGTTGGGCAGGAATGGCAAGATGAGCATCGCGATACGGAGCTGTGCTCGAGCAACGCCCTCTCTCCTGACAGATACAGATGACTCAGCCAGCAGGTGGCTTCTAATGGTTACGTATCTGATGTCGTTCACAGATCATTGGGACGATTATGAGCATGATGACAGCCAGACCCGCTCCATGTGTCGTTCAGACCCCCGGACTATCTCTCCTCTAATCGTCAAACGAGCCAGTCCAATTCTCCCCACGCTTCTAATGTTGCCCCTCACTGATCCATACCAATGCAGCTCTGCCGGCGGAAGGAATCATGATGACCCTCACGGTCCGCTCCAGAATTTTCCTTACATTCCCACACCTTTCCACAGGAACCCGTCAGACTGCGAGACGTGGCCCCAATGGCATTGAATCTCCAGGGCAATTGGTCGACGCGGTTGCTGATCCCCAAGATTCCGTCTCTCGATGCCCTATCTGGCTGATCGGGCTGTTACCAAAGGAGGGTTACGCTGCATTTGCGTTCGCTAGGCAGCTTCACCACGACTATTTTATGCTGTGATCACTGGCATAGCGGCTTTTCCTTTTCTGTCCTCAATTACATTAGCGAAGTGTTCCGTTGGACTCCTCTGGTCTTCCCCTTTTCGTTATTACTACGATTGTGGCCACACATCGCTTTGTGTAATCACTTGCAGAAGCCTTCTCCTTCCTATTGTTTCGTTCCCCTTGCCACGCGAAAGTCTCCAGCTCCTTCCAACGGTGATTCGTGATCGTTATGGGCAAGAAGAAGAATAAGAAGAAGAATACTATTAACCTCGCTGCTCCCCCTACTACAGAAGAAAACAATTTCGCCGAGTTAGACGCCAGCAAGGCAATTGCAGCTCCTGAAGATGGAGCAGCCAACGTTCCAGTATGCAAAGCTCCCTAAATTTCAGTATCAGAGTTTCAACGACCATCACTATCAAACGTTTGATCGTCGGACTCTGAAATTTTCATATTATCCTATTGTTCCTAAGGCTACGGTATCATTGTCGCCGGACCCTAATGCAGACGTTGCTGACACGGAAGCGGAAAAGGGGGATGAGACGGGCAACCCGGTAGTCGAAGAAAATACCTCGGAAGAGAAGCCCTCTGAGGACAACCCTCCACCTCCTGCTGAAGAGTCCTCACCACCTGAACCCGAAGGTAAGCTGGATTGGACCCTCCCCTTCATTCCTCAGCTGCGCGATTTATCGTCTTGTTGATCATCATGAATGACCAATATACTAACCTTTTTGTCCTGCGCTGTGTTCGCATTATTCAGCTCCGGACTCATCAGAATCACCTGCTCCTGATTCCGAGAACCCAGAATCCTCTGATCAACCCCAAGACAAGCCAGATCAAAATGACGAGAACCAGGAAGCTGTAGCTGAAACTGAGGATTCAAGTCAAAATCAAGGACTGGATGGTAAAACTGATGAGGCCGCAGGCGAGCAAGGTGGGGATGATGGGGAGAAAGCCGCTGAAAATCAGCCAGCAGAGGAGAACAATATTTCCGACGACCAAGCTCAAAACGATAGCGCAGAGCCCGGTAATGATGACAAGCCACCAGAAGAGGCGTCGGAAGAACCAAACGAAGTAGCCGTTAAACCAGCTGATGACGAGAACCCATGGGACAACAATGGTATGTAAATCAAACTGCGTAGATTGGATTTAATATCAGCGCTGACGGGTTAGATGATGACAATTTTCCAGAATGCGATCCTTCTGCAGAACTAGATAAGGTGGAGGCAGAAAAAGAGGCCGAGGCCAAGCAGGCAGCAGAGGATGCTGAAGAAGAAGAAAGAGAAGTGGCAATCATCATTGAAGATAGTGCAGAAGGAGATCCGGAAATATCGAATGACCCCGCTGATGGAGATGGAAAAGAGGAGCCAACAGAGGATTCCGAGCAAAAAGATTCACCAACAGCCGAAAATGAAGTAGAGAAGAGCGAGGCTGAGACTCCAGAAGACAAAGCTGAAGCAGAACCAACCGACGCTACGTCCGGAGAGGAGGCTGAATCTTGGGAAGATCCCTCCAACGACAAGGAGAATGAAGCAACAGATGCCGCAGAACCTACAACGGCCGGCGATGATTCAGAATGCAAGGAGGCTGAAGAAGAGAATGTGCCCCTTGAGAATGCTCCTGGTGAAGAGACGCCTGCTGAGGCTGAGGAGGCTTCCCCAGAGGAAGAAGAGGTTGAAGATGCTAAAGAGATGCCAGCAGAAGATAACCCGGCTGATGCAGAAGAACAACCCGCCGAGGAGGTAGCAGTGTCTGCTGAAGAGGAGCCAGAAGCAGAGGCAGTCGAAGAGGAGCAAGGTGAAGGAGAACCAGAAGATGTACCTGAAGAAGAGCCACCAAAAGAAACAGAAGAAATCCCAGCGGAGGAAGTCCCGGCAGAAGAGGAGGAAAAGCCGGAGGAAGATTTAGCAGGAACGGAAACTGCTGAAGGACCATCTGAAGGGGTTGCTGCCGAGGAAGCACCTGAAGTGCCTGCTGAAGAGGCTGCTGAAGAGGTTGCTGAGGAGGTTGCTGAGGAGGGAGCTACTGACGATGCTCCGGCAGAAGAAGCTGCCGCTGAGGAGACTCCCGTTGAAGAGGCTCCAGCGGAGGAAGCCCAGGCAGAGGAAGCCCCAGCGGAAGAGGCCCCTGCCGATGAAGCTCCTGTTGAGGAAGCCCCTGTCGAGGAAGCCCCTGCTGAGGAAGTTCCTGCCGATGAAGCTCCCGCGGAGGAGGCTCCTGCAGAAGAAGCTCCTGCCGATGAAGCT